>NW_027466469.1:3970000-4200000 GCF_050575085.1 Anarhichas minor | reverse complement strand
TATTTTTACTTTCCCAATTAAGAGATTTTCCAAAATATAAGTCCTTCTTTTGAACGTTCAAAAAGTTAATTTCTTAATATTTAAGGTGCTATAAAAAGGGTTTTCTTAATAATTCCAGATAATGACTGATGCATATCTGTTCAAGACATCTTTGACTCCACCCATACTGAAAATTAAACAATTTTACTGTACCAATTAAGAGATATTTAAAAGTAAATGTCATACATTTGTACCGAGGAACAGGTAATTTCTGAATATTTGAAGTGTTATAAAAAGTATTCCCTCAACAATTCCAAACAATGATTGATGTATACAGGTGCATCTCAATGAATTAGAATATCATCGAAAGTGTGATATATTTCGAGTGTTTAGGCTATGGCTTACAGCTAATAAAAACCCCAAATTCTGTATCTCAGAAAATTAGATATTACATAAGACCGATTAAAAAAAGGATTTTTAATACAGAAATGTTGGCCAACTGAAAAGTATGTCCATGTACAGTATGCACTCAACACTTGGTCGGGGCTCCTTTTACATGAATTACTGCATCAATGCGGCATGGCACGGAGGAGATGAGACTGTGGCACTGCTGAGGTGTTATGGAAGCCCAGGTTGCTTTGATAGGGGCCTTCAGCTCGTCTGCATTGTTGGGTCTGATGTCTCTCAACTTCCTCTTGACAATACCCCATAGCTTCTCTCTCCTCAACACATGTATATCAGTCATTGTCTGGACTTATTGAGAAAATAGTTTTTATAGCACCTCAAATATTCAGTTATTATACGTTTTCTCGGTTCAAATGTATGAGTTTTAATTTGAAATATCTCCTAATTAGGACAGTAAAAATGTCTAATTTTCAGTGTGGGTGGAGTCAACGACGTCCTCAACACATGTATATCAGTCATTGTCTGGACTTATTGAGAAAACTGTTTTTATTACACTTCAAATATCCATTTTTTAGATATTTTCTCGATTCAAATGTATGAGTTTTAATTTGAAATATCTCTTAATTGGTACAGTAAAAATGTCTAATATTCAGTATGGGTGGAGTCAACGATGTCCTCAACACATACATGTCAGTCATTGTCTGGAATTATTGAGAAAAATATTTTTGTAGCACCTTAAATATTGTGATATTACCCATTTTTGTCCTGAACATATATGCATTAGTCGTTGTGTGGAATTATTGAGAAAAACATATTTATAGCACCTTAAACATTTAAAAAATGTGCCATTTGAAGATACAAATTCAGTTCAGAGTTTTTGCTTCGTAAAATATCCACCGTCAGTCAGGTATTATTAACTTCCAGCAACCCTCAAATCAAAGAATAAAGACACTTTACGCACAATTTAGGTGTATTTTCCCTTTAACTCAGGAGATGCAGGTAGCATGTTTTATACTTAATGTGAATATAATTAATTTAATCTAATTTCATTATGCAAAATGTATACTTTGTTGGCATCTTATTTTGAAAACCGGATGTTCGTCTGTAGAAAACCGGAAGTTTTCACGTTAATCTTTCCGCTAACTTTGCAAAATCTTTCGCTCGCTCCCGTCCTGTGCCGTTTGGTTGCGTTTACCGTAAGTTTCAGCGTATAGGTGCACTACAATTTAAGTGTCTGCTGAGTTGACCACGGAGATCTGAGTGTCTGCTGACTTGACCGCAGTGCAGGACTGCGCCCTCGTGACAGAGTAGCTTTTAAAGCCGGGGAGCACACACACACACATGCAGGGAGGGAGGGAGGGAGACAGAGGAGGAGGAGGAGGAGAGGAGAGACACAAAACACCCGATCTGCAGGTTGGAGTAAAGATCCAGCGAAACTCAGCAGAACCACACATGCACACACTCAGCACAAATGTCAGTTAGAGCAAACACATCAACACCAACAGTGGAAGGAAACATGGGGTCTCTCAATACCAAGTACGGACTTGTGTACTTTGGAGTATGGACTTCACTTGGCAGATGGGACTTGGAGTCCAGACTCCCAAGGACGGGAGGACGCAGGAGGGTCAATTGGAACAGCAGCTTACTTGATGACTTCACCGCATTGGCCGGTCTTTCTTCACATACTCACGCACACGCATACATATAAAAAGCCAGTGTCGGGAAAAGGGTTGTGGAAGGTTGTTGTGGATGTACGGTGAATTAATTAAGAAAGAAGAGCACCAAAAGTATATATTAGACATATAACACTAACAAAAATATGATAAACAATGGATCAGATCCGGATTGCGGATATCGAGAAGCTGAAGAGGAGGCTGCCCAACTCACGAGACGAATCCATCAAAGAAGAGCCAAGATGCAGCAGAGGATGGAGAGGAGACGTGCCATATTAGCATGCCTCACTTGCTTTGTAAGTCTGTCTTAACATTATAATAGGACTTTGTAATTGTTTTTTTGTTATAAATATACCTTTAATATCCTGGGTTGAATTTGAAACGTAAAATGTTTATTCACAATTTATCAACTAGTTTCTCAAACAGAGACAGATGCGCTCAGCTCGCTCTGTGGCAGCCTTCCCTCTCCTCTTCTCTTGCCACTGCCTCGTCCCTCTCTGCCTGCTCTCTCATGAAGTCCATCAGCTCCACCGCTAATAATCATAAATGCTTCATACCGAGAGCTGATTTTCTTGAAGAGAATGGATAAATCCCCGCTTATTTCAATTTCAAATACGTGTCTGACGTATATCCTGTGTGTTTTTGAACTGTTTCCTGAAGAAAGGGGGGTAAATCAAGCATGGGGGACCGGGGGGGGGGAGGGATTTCACTTTCGGCGTATCGGTTTTTACGCTCGGCGAGGCACGGCGCCGTTTTGATTTTGACTGGCTAACGATTCTGTCAATCAAGCCCACGTTACCCCGATTCATTAGTGGACTATGACGCGTATAATGAATATAAAACCTGTAAGCAAGAACTCTAAGTTACAAACCTCTTTTTATACATTTACAAACATGTTAACAAGGCATCCTATAATAGAATGACGTCACTGGTGATCAAACATCACATGTATCACCTGCATTAACGTGTCACCTGTGTGTGCTTTACATATCATGGCGCCATCTTGTGGTTGGAATATTAAATACAACAAGTTGTCTCCAAACTAAATAGTAACAGTTGAACTTAACATGTGAGGATTCATCTCAAGTCTCACATGTTTGTGGACTCACACATGAAGAAGCTGCTGAACGCTTTGCCCTCCTACATACAAGACACACTGACATGCTGCTGAAGAGCAGAGCTCTCATTGTTGATGAGAAGGATTTACTAGTAACCAGAGATGTGGATTCATTCTGCTCCTCATGAGGCAGTTTGGAGCTGATCTGTAATGATATTTGTCTTGAGTTCAGTGGTGAGTTAGAAAAGCTACAAACAAGTATTCCCACTAAACCCACTGACAGGAACACTCTGATGACTGCAGGCAGTTTGAATCCTAGACCACTGAAAGAAGGTCTTCCTTTAAGACAACTACACATTGTAAAATAATTGAAAGAGACTTTAATATAAAATCATTGGATCTTAAAAAAAAGAGTTCCAAACAGACGAGTTTCCTTCTCAATAGACTGATTGTTCTTACAACAAGATCAGAGTCTTTGTTCTTCTTGAAACAAGATTACTTTCTTTATCATGTAAACCTTCAATTTGTTCACATCCATCAGTATGACACATCAATTCAGACAACAGCAACATTTAGTCTTTCAAACAAATAAATGTAAATTTAATTAAAGATATCTTTACAGAAAGTGGTGAGAACAAAATATCTTGGATAAAAGAAGCTCTGGTGATTTCTCTCTTTAAGACACATGCAGTGGAAGAGAAACAACAACAAACAAATACATCAATACACATTTTCAACAAACATTTAGACCTCAGAGAAGTTTACATTTTCCTGCAGAGAAATGTCAGTTCAGGTCAACAAAGATCATCATGAGCAGTGATAGCCTCCATGGTTTAACAGACACAGGAAGGAGCTCCACCTAAAGAAACTCAAACATGTACACAACAATAATGACAAGATGTCAAAGTACCGCCCTCAATGTTTGATTGACAGGTGAAAGAAATCAGGTCTCAGCGAAAATGGACACAAAATGAGTTTAACAGAAATTAATCTGCTGTTCCATGAATCACTTCTGTCTATTTTAGTTTACAGAACTCAGCAGTGGCTCTATGATAACCAAACAACCAAAGTCCAGCATAGAGAGGCTGAGTGAATGTGGTCTGGACTCTGTGGAGGAGAGTCATGGTTTCAGAGACGCTGTAGAAAGACAGAATACCTGCTCTGTGATCCAGGTACACTCCTACTCTGGAGGACTGAGGACCTGAGACGGGAGTTTGGATCTTGTTGTACAAAAATGTAAAACTGTTTTTGTTACAACGTAACGCCCAAGATTTGTCATTAAATCCAAAACCACATTCATAAAAGCTCCCTGTTCTGCTGATATTCTTGTATGCGACTGCTACATAAACTCCTCTTCCTCTCCACTCCACCTCCCAGTAACAACGTCCAGTCAGACTCTCTCTACTCAGGACCTGACAACATGTAGTGAATCTGTCTGGGTGACTAGAATAAGACTGTTGTTCTCTCATAGCTGTTGCTTTTCTGTTCCCCTCAGATAATAACAGCCATGTGTGTGCTGTGTTTGGATCCAGTGTGATTTCACTTGAATATCTTAAGAACTCAGCTCTGGTCTTGGGCTCTGCTTGTGAAGGTGACAGTAAAACGTCCACTTCAGTCACTGCCAGTGAGACGTTTGTCCTCTTCTCTCTCAGAACGTCCTGTAGTTTATCTCTGACTTCTGACACAGCCGCCGTCACGTCCTCAAAGTAGCTCAGAGGACGGATATCGATGCCGGACGAGTCTGTAGGTTCTCTGAGTGGTGACAGTGAGGGGTAGTTGTGTAGAAACTGGTTGTGATCCTCTGTGTGTGAGAGCAGCTTCAGCTCAGCGTCTCTCCTCTTCAGCTCAGAGATCTCCTGCTCCAGCTTCTCCTGAAGCTCTTTGACTCGACTCACTTCACTTTTCTGCTGGGATCTGACCTGCTGCTTCACATCGGAGCTTCTTTTCTCCATGAGACGGATCAGCTCGGTGAAGATCTTCTCGCTGTCCTTCACCGCTTCGTCGGCAGAGCGATTGACGGCCTCCACCTCCTGCTGAAGCAGCTTCACGTCTTTCTCTCTGTCCTGGATTCTCTGCTGGATGTTTAGTCGACTCACCTCCAGCTCTCTCTGCCTCTCAGTCCTTTCTGCTGCAGCTGAGACTGTGTCGTGGCCTTTGTGTTCATCCACAGAGCAGAGGTAACAGATACACTGCTGATCAGTACGGCAGAACATCTTCATCACCTCATCGTGACGAGAGCAGATGTTCTCCTGGAGCTTCTTGGAGGGGTCCACCAGCTTGTGTTTCTCATAGGCAGGGGATTCATAATGAGGCTGGAGGTGTTTCTCACAGAAAGAGATCACACACTGCAGACAGGACTTGAGGGCTTTCCGTTTCCTCCCAGTGCAGACATCACAGGACACATCTTCAGGTCCAGCATAGCAGTGATCAGCAGGAGCAGCTTGGAGTCCAGTCTTCTTCAGCTCCTCCACTAAAACTGCTAACATGGTGTTTTTCAGCAGGAGAGGCCTCGGTGTGAAGGTCTGCCTACACTGAGGGCAGCTGTGGAGTTTCTTCACATCCTCTTCATCCCAGAAGCTTTTAATACAGTTCATGCAGTAGCTGTGTCCACAGGAAGTAGTCACCGGATCCTTCAGTAGATCCAGACAGATGGAACAAGAGAAGGCTTCCCGATCCAGCTGAACTCCTTTCTGCGCCATTTCACCTCTCAGTGACAACGACTGTCTGAGTTTCGCTTCACTAGAAGTGACTCTGCTTTGACTTCTGATCTGAACAACATGTGTTTGTTCAGTGAATGGAGCCTGTCAGCTCTATCGCTTCACCACCATGTTGGTTACACCCATCTTTAAAACTGTAGATCTGAAGGGGAGGGAACAAGGAAACACGTGGACAGAGTGGAGCCGGCTGTGTTTGAGAGCAGGAGGAAGAAGGAGGGGTTATCAAGCTGTGCTTCATTCCAGGAAGAGGAGCAGCACTGTGAATGTGAACTTTGCTTCCTCATTTACAAGCAGAGCCTCGGTTAAAACCTGCTCCACTTTAGAAAACATTTCTCTTTTTTTATTACAAGACAAGAGACAATACATAAACATAACAACAAGAGGACGACAAGAACAGTGAGATACAAGCCAGCAAACATCATATAGTGTGTGTGTGTGTGTGTGTGTGTGTGTGTGTGTGTGTGCGTGTGTGCGTGTGTGTGTGTGTGTGAAAGAAAAGACCATAAGAAAGTACAAAAATTACAAAATAACAACAAAAACAAAGTCAGGGGCAGTATCGCCCCGACCACTGGCAGCAAACCACGACCAGGGCACCGTCAGGGAGCTCCAGAACAGGTCAGTAGGATCAGCCAGGCCGGGTCAACCGGGTTGAATATTATTTCATTCATTCATTATTATATATATATTTTTCTTGTATTGATTGTATTTTATTTTATTTATTATTATCATCATTCTTCTTTTTTTTTTAGACTGATCGGTCCAGAAAAACATCTTGAAGACGTTCTAGTTTCTTCACATTTGGTCTCACAGGTGTCCAGTTGATGCAGGTGATACATGTGATGAGATGATCCTATAGGATGCCTTGTTATGAAGCTTTATACATTATAATGTGTTAAGATTGTGCTTATTAAGCATTATAGACATGACCTTCATATATAATGTGTTACATAATTCTTTATTAATTAATGATTAAATATTATTCTGGTTGACTGACAGGCTTTTATTGATGGCTGATGTGAAATTGAGAAACTCAAGACGGTTTATTAAAGACTAATAACATTTCTAAGTGCAGACATGATGATTTATTAATTACATTGAGAAACATCAGCATTTTAACCAATAAATAATTTGTATCAACTCATTTATCAGAAAGTAAAAAGTATAAATATATATATTAGAGTAACAGACCAACATTTTGGAGAATGAAGCACATGAAGCAGAAACATACACATGGCATGGCACATGTGCTGAGAGTGTTACCTGCTCTGTAACTACTCCATCTCTCTGAGCTTCAGTGGTGGTGAGTTAGAAAAGCTGGAAAGAATTCCAACTCTCCCTTTGACACAAATTTCACTTCTGGATCAACTTTTAGATGTTAAATTAATGAAAAATGGTGAAAAAACTACAAACAAGTATTCCCACTAAACCCACTGACAGGAACACTCTGATGACTGCAGGCAGTTTGAATCCTAGACCACTGAAAGAAGGTCTTCCTTTAAGACAACTACACATTGTGAAGAATTGAAAGAAACTTTTAAACCTTTTAAATAAAACAAGTTCCAAAAAAAACAAGTTTCCTTCTCGACAGACTGATTGTTCTTACAACAGCTGGTTTTCTGTCTTCCATCATGTTTTGCCGCTCCAGAGCTATTAACATCGTTGCCTCTTAACAGTATTGTAGGAAAAAAATAGCATACAAGCTCAGTTAACCCTTTACATACAGATTACAAAGGATGATCGCCGACCTCACGTGTCTGTAGGAAATATGCAACTCTGCTCCCAGTTCTTGCTGTTTGGACACATGTTACCTGCAATGCTTTCAGCTAAAAATGGGTCAGTGCATTACAACAATACTCTGGTATATCCAGGGCCCTGAATCAGAAAGTGCGGCTAGTGAAAACCCGGAGATGAGGAAAACTCTGGGTTTCAGATCCATAAACTCTGGTGAACCTGACCCAGACACGCCCTTTTATTCCCGCTTTATCAAAGGTTTCCTGTTTGTCAGATTATAAACCCTGCGTCCATATTAGTTTGTTATTTAGGACTATTTTAACTAACCAGTGTTATCCGCTGTCCTCTCATTTCCTTGAACAGCGTTTTTCTGACATCACATTCAAATATTATACTCGACACTAAAGCATTTCTACTTGAATGTTTACTGCACATTAATTGTGTAATCTCTGTATAAACGGTAGAAGTCAACATGAAGCTTTAGACCCGGAGGATCAATGAATAATAACCTCCTGATGTGATTGGTCGCACTGATGGAACATCCGACAATACTGGAGATCATAAGTGAGGTTTTACCTCTGGAGTTATAGTTGTATAGTCTGAACATGATTTACCAACATCGCAGTGACTGTGTTTACATTTAGTACATGAGTTGAAGTAGCTGAAATAATGCTGATGAGCCAAGATCCAATTTAAAATACATTTATTTAACGTGCAAATCCTGACACACACATTACCACTGGATCAGACTGTGAGCTTACAATCATGTCTCCGATCGATACACTTTTTGAACCAATACTGTTCATCTTCAGTGTTCCACGTCGGGAATGTTCAACTCCAGAGTTCAGGGTTAGGCTCAGACTTTGTTGAAGCTGCTATCTGAAGCAGGAATTTGAGACGTAAACCATCGAGAGCAACGATTGTCTTATTGAACGTCAGTGTGAGTATAACTGTCTGATTATATGAAGGTACATGGGGCCTTGTTGCAGGGTCCTGGTCCAGGTCTCATCATTCTCCTTGTGACTGCATCTGTTTACAAAAGGCCTCAAACTGCTGCTGCTCCAACTCCGTCATCACCTTGTTCAAGGCATAAATCTGCAAATCAAGAAGGGAAGACAGCGGACGCAGCTGGTCATACAGGAGCGAGAAGTAAAGTGGAACACATCACATTTACTACCAGAATAGACTGTGTGGTGTTAGGTCACCTCGGCTCTCTGGCGCTGCTTGTGCTCTTGCTGTGCAGACTTCTGCCGGGCTCGGTCTCCTCTGGTCGGGGTGGAGTTCAGCTTCGGCTTGTCTTTACGGCAGGCTGGCTCCATGGCGACGGTCCTCCAATCAACCTGGGAGGTTTAAGATAAATACAATATGTCTGACACTTATTGTTAAATAAGCTTGCTTATCTATACATATACAAACAACCCAAAGCGACATGTTTGTCATTCATAATTATTTTTAATTTGAATAACATAACTTGCATATCGCCAGCACACAGAAACAGTAAATGAGCCATTTCCAGTAAGCTAACGCTAATGTTAGCTTAAGCTGTCGGTTAGTTTACAGAGTAACAGTCAAACCCGCAATAACAGTTGTGTTCCAGTTAACGGTGCTCCTACCGTGGGATATAAAACGGCGGAAAACAGTAATATAAGTTGATTAAGGTTGAGTTAGCCGGAGAGGTGGATGTAGATAGTCCTCAGCCGACAGCTGTTCACAAGGTGTCACCAATAAACAAATCCGGCTTTCGCCGTCAAGCTTTACTTCAAAGGTTCCGGCTGGTTTTGTTTCCGCCTTACCGCCATCCAGCGCCGCTGTCTTCAAAATAACGAATTAATACATATAAGAAAAAATATAAGATAATAAAAAAAGAAAGAAAAAAACATAACTATCTGTATTTTCAACATGTCCCTCCCTTAAGTAATCTCATCTCAAGTTCTTTATATTTCATACAGTATACTCAAACATTCATGAAAAACAACCCTTCATGTCAACAATATGCAAATCAATATACAATTTCTAGATTTCCTTGCTTATTTTTCCAATGTTATTATTTTTTTATTTTTTTTACAATTTATCAATATAAATGTGCCGTATACGGACCACAAAGAGCATATAATGAAGTAATGCTTTTTGAGCATTCATCCATTTAGTGTTAAAGTAGCCAGGAGAAGAAATCCCAGAAGAGCCTGCATGTTCATAACTTCCCAAAATAAGGTAGAAGAGCAAACAATAATGGATACGTTTAAATAGTGTGTGCAATTGGAAGACAATGTTCATGTTCCACTAATCTGAAATGACCAAGAAATCTATCTTAGAAAACATTATGAAAGCTGTGCACAGTGAACTCGGTAACTAAGAAATGTTGCTGCTTACAGCAACATTTACACTTCATTGCTGTGAGCTTCACATGTGAAATTCCACTCTCCTTCATTGTATTACGGAGGTGGCAAACATCTCTGAAAACCTTATCAATTCAAACTACAGTACAAATTGCACAGCTAAACATGTGTCAGTTTTTTGTGAGTTGGGTGAATTGGAACAAATGAAGCCCGCCAGTTTGAAATTATATATGAATAACCGATTCATCTTTCAGGATAAACACTGTGCTGTCTGTCTGTAGGACCACCAGGGTGGAGGTTGGCTCCCAGAGGTTTCCCAACAAAAGCAGCAGCAGGAAAGAGTGAAATTGTATTAACCACTACTACTGCCTGCTAACTGGGTCCGACCACAAGATGTCGCTCTCGTCTAATAGCCCAGCTATACTCATTGGATTGCGCATGAGTTTGCATTAGCACAGATATTTCGGGCATCGTGACGTCATTCAACATTGACCTGATGTGTGTGTCTGACTGTGATGGTACTTTTGGAAAGGAGAGTTCGATAGGAGAATATTAAGAAAATGAAACGGTTTTCTAAGTGTTTTCCACCTATTTCCACTTTTGATTCAGACTCAGATCACACACACACACACACACACACACACACACACACACACACACACACACACACACACACACACACAGACTGTACAGACTCCCCTCAGGGCACCTCCTCAGTGCATAAATCAGCTGAGTGAGGAGTGAGCCCGACACCAGCTGAGGGGTGGTCCAGAACACATTTATCACCTCAGAAACCAAAACAGTCATTACGAAGGGACAGAATCACTAAACACTCTCACATACAAAATGAGGTAGATCGTACCTCTCAGACCAAACTACCTGACAACTCTGATAGTCTGATAGTTGTGAACTCGAGTCTGAATTTGTGCATGTGTGCCCTCTGGCAGTGCTACGCCATGGAGATTTATGGTGCGGCATACCAACGGTTTACCTGGATTTATCCTCCAACTACAGGAGAGTGCTCTCCCTCGAAATAATATCCTGCCAAAAACAACTGCTGCTGAACGCTGCAGACAACAGCCAGGCCTGCTGCTCCATATGCACAGCAGCATAAAGGAAAAGCACACACTTTTATAAAGCTGGGGAATCAGCAGCAGAAGTTTAATGTGGTCCCTCAACTGCTTTTTGGTAAAAACACTTGAAAAAGTTGAATATACAGGAATACCTTTGTCTGCTTTGCGGCTCTCTGTCAGCATTTAAAGGGGACATGTCGTGCTCATTTTAGGTTCATACTTGCATTTTGTTTTTCTGCTAGAACAAGTTTACAAAAACACATTATTTTTCTCATACTGTCTTTCTGAATATACTTGTATTCACCCTCTGTCTGAAACGCTTCGTTTTAGCGCCTGTCTCTTTAAGAACCCCGTATGAAAACAAACCCAGTCTGCTCTGATTGGCTAGCGAGAAAAATATGGTGCACCTTTGCAAAGGTAGTTCTCAAATCGAGGGTGGAGATAGTCACATTGGGGGCGGTATAAGTTAATGAGCCTGCATGTGACTTAGGAAGGGGAGTCAAATCTGATTGGCTTGTTGAATCACATGTTTTTGGATCTAGGCAGCCCACAAAAAAACGGACTGAGTTGCCTTATTTTTCAGTTTGTGCGTTGGTAGACTCTTCAGATACCCAAATGTGAGCAAGCACTGAAAAAGTCCATTTTTCCTGATATGTCCCCTTTAATACAACACACTAGTTATTTCGCCTTAAAGTTAAATGTGCTGCCACAAACCCCCAGAGTTCAAAGGAGGGGGAAAAATCTTCAGGATGTAAAAAGTTAATGTGAAAAAAAAAAAAAAACAGAAGACAAACTGGGCAGTCAGGGTGTCATCATGGCTGTCAGAAAAGCACACCACCCAGAGAAAACCCAAGGTGAAAGACGTCACAGTACTGACCACGCTGTTTGATTGACAAGCTGTTTCTGGGACAGTCAAAGCACAAACACCCACCCAGTAATGACTGAACCAAACGCAGCAACACATCACAGGACAAAGGTGGTGCAGGTGAAGCGAGCGACTACACGGCGCCTTAATGAACCTGCCGACATGTCGGTAATATTGTGCAGATGATGTTACATTAGTTCGGAAGCATGACTAAATAAACAAACTACTACTTTGTTAAAAGTATGATACAGTAGGGTACATGTCATGCATGAGAACAAGGTTGATTCCATTTTATAACAACTCGAGCCTTTTCATTTGTTTGACCATAATTTCAGTTGTGATAACATTTTACTCACCAAAGTAAATGCTGAGAGCTGAGAAAAAACTGCAACATGCAGAGAAGTTTGATTAGAAACAGATCAGACGATCACACAGGTTGCAAACAGATTATCTAAACCACTCTTTTTGTGAGTAGAAGAAGAAAGTAAATATATTCAAAATGTGCCAATCGTTCCTCATTGAACAGCAAAACTGTCTGCGCACAACGACGTAAAGTACCCTTAAGGTCAAAGGTGAACCAGGTGGTTGGTCTGAAAATGAGATACATGTTTGCAGTTGGGTAAACTACAAAAATAAAAAGGCAAAATAACTAGCATGTTATATTAAAGGGGACATATCATGAAATACTTTTGCAGTGCTTGAACACAGTTTTTGGGTGTCTACCAACCCACAAACTGAAATAAGTTAACTGAGTCAGTTTTTCTGTGGACTGCCGAGATCAGAAAACATGTGATTCAACAAGCCAATCAGATTTGTCTCCTACGTCACATGCAGGCTCGTTAGAATGTACCGACCATGTTGCACCATATCATGCTCGATATTACTTTTCTACTTTAGTTTCTAATAGGCCCTGATGTCAGTAAGGCTTCTTATACACTTTATATTTTTACTCTTGTATTTAATCTTTAATCTAATCATATATTTTTCTAATTTAGTTGAATTTTGCAGTGTCAGTACTACTTATTTTACACTTAATAACAGTTATTCTATTGTTCATATATGTGTATATTTTATTCTATAGTTTTGTGTTATTCTTCTTTTGTAATCTTTGATCAAACTCTGGCAAGAATGTATTTTGGGATTAATAAAGTTCTATCTTATCTTGTATTTTTCTCAAAAGCCAATCAGAGCAGACTGTGGTGGGTCTTAAAGAGACAGGCGCTTAAACGGAGCGTTTCAGACAGCGGGTGAATACAGGTATATTCCGACAGACAGTATGAGAAAAATAATGTGTTTTATGAACATTAAAGCATGTAAACATGTTCTAGTGGAAACCCAGAATACAAATATGAACATGAAAATGAGCATATGTCCCTTCTAACCAGCAGCAAAAGCCAACCTGTTCTTCGTTTCAGAGGGAACTTGTGGCAGACAGAGGAGGAAAAGAGATGCAAAGGTTAAGAAGTGAGGGAAGACTAGATGGAGAGATGGTTAAAGTTTTATAGGGTGGCAGAGAGTGCCGGGGAGGGGAGGGATGAGGTGCGGAGAGACGGGCCAGGGAGACGGCAGCGGCACAAGTGTGTGTTAGAGGCCTTGTTCTTCCAAATTAAACTCTCTCTCCGGGGGGAAGCGCAGCTCTGACTGCTCTTTCACACCAGCGTCCCTGAACACACAAACTCACCACAACCTCCTAGCCCTCGCTCGCCAGTGCTCTGCCAAAAAACACACACGCATACACCAGCGCGCACACTCACACACACACACACACACACACACACACACACACACACACGTAAGCCTGGTGTGTACAAATCCCCATAGACATGTACATATGCATACAAACACACACACACACACGCAGTCTTTCAAAACTAAAAATAAACAACCACGGTGACTGTGCCTAAAATAACTGCACACACACACATGCGCTTACTGTACACGCAACCACAAAAGCCTTCGCTCTGTCGCTCTCTTCGCACCTGAACCCCGATAGACCTGCTGCAGCCAAAGCAAACAGCAAGCAGCAACCAGTAAAAAACAAAAAAAGAGTAAAAGATATGGACAGGATATGACCTGACAAGCAGGGGTCAGTGTGTGTAATGCAGCACACACACACACACACACACACACACACACACACAATCCTGTCAGCTTGTATTTGAGGTTTTCTTTTTTGATGCCGGGAAATGTTTTCAGATTTAATGCCGTCTTAACACCACTCCGCTACACATTTACAGTTACAGGTATAGCTGCCTGGTACAACGGAGGACCCGCAGAGATGAGTGCCTTGCTCAGGGGCGCCTCAGCAGAATCTGCTAAGGTGTGAAAGAGGATGTTAATGAGGTATTTATTGGATGGTCATAAGTTTCAAGTCTCAAGTGTGTCAGAGCAAATCCCAAATCAAGTCTTCTTCTTCTCAAGACAGAGTCCAAGTCAAGTCTCAAGACTGTGAGATTAAGCCTCATGAGATCAAGTCTCAAGTCCTTGAGGTCAAGTCCAAGTCAAGACTAAAGCCCTCATTGAGTCCAAGGCCAGTCAAAGGTTTTTTAAGAATGATAGAGATTGAGTTGCAAGTCTTTCAGACCTAAATACTGCCTCTTAAAATTAAATGGCAGTTCTTTCAATAATCAAATATTCAGGTTGTGTGGCTTTGTAAGAACTGCCACTGTCTTATTTTTTCTTAGTTCTGGGATTTCACTAGATTGAAACTAGCTTGAAGTCAAAAGTCAAGTCTCGCCTTTAGTGAGGATTCAACTCTCCAGTATCACAGCAATCAAGTCCATTTTTGCAGACTTAACCTTTGTTACGTACATGCCGTGTTTTTTTTATACAATGCACTTTAATTTGACAAATGTAAAAAGGGACTGAGTGACATAAACTGTATGCTACCTCATAGTGCAGGTTCTACTCAGTGTTCTTAAAGTTGATGTTGCTATAAAAGGTGGGTCAGTTTCACAGCAGTGAACCAGATAGACAAAGTGATCAGGGAGAGAAAACAAAACAATGTAAGCTATATATTGCAGAGGAAAACTTTGGCATGACAGGGTCTGAAATGACAGCATGATGTGCTCTCACTCACACTCACTGAGACCAGAGAGACAGACGGACAAAGAGCAGCAGGGAAATTTGCAGCAGGATATTGAAAAGGTGTCACCACGGCCTCTTGACGTGAGGTGACCATTGATGGATTACTGCACAGGTCTACCGGACACAGGCCCCTGGGGGCCCAAACTGTCGGGGGTTCTCCCCGGCCTTCACCGACAAAATATCAGAGACACGAAGCAACCAGGTAGAGGATGAAAATGACGTCAAAGAAACATAAAACAAGAAGCAACAAAGCGACTGCGCAACTAGGACGAACTGGCAGTGAATAGATGGATCTGGGCCGGTAAATGAACTGCGAGGCTGATGAGATGGGAATGAGATGCAGGTGGGGGACAAATGCAGAGGGCAGATGAGGGAAGTGGGAACAGGTGTGTAGATGGGCGGGGGGGCAGTCAGGTGATGGGGAAAGGAGAGAAAGTCCGAGGGCATCTGGTGGATGGATGGGAAATGGCAGTGAAGGGCCTGTGGAGTAGTGAATGAGATGGACTGTGACACACTGAGCTACTTGATGAGTGGAGTCAGTCAATCAACTACTTTCACTGATCTCTGGTCCTCCAGCTTCTGTAATGTGTGCAACACGTCGGTGGCCTCATGTATCAACCCTTGGCGCTCTAGGTTCCCCTCTAGCGTCAGTTTTGGATGTGACATTACATGCATACAGTGTCTTTTCAAAATAAACTTCCAACATGTTTACTTAGCTTTAAGTTTTACTGACACAACAAAACTACTTTTAAGGAAGATAAGGATTGTTAAGGGTTGTGGTTCGGGTTAAAATAAGTGTGTTTGTTACGTTTAATAACTACATTTGTTACATAACTGGCTTTGGTTAAGTACAGAAGTTATGTTGCAAAGTAAGGTAGAAAAAAAGTCAACAATGACTTGGTTTCACACAAGACAAGAACTTTATTTTGTTTATTTGTATATTTATTTAATTAAATAATTCATTAATGAATCTATTTGGTAGTGCTCATTAATCAACATCAATGTTTGGCTTAACTTGACAGCTAATTTGCAGTCCCGACACAACTTAAATGACAAGTAATAAAAAAGCCTTTTCTACATCATAAAGTTACATTTTAAAGTTACTTAAAACTTAACATAAATTATTTCAAAGGCTTGTCTCTAAACGCAGAAAGTAGCCTCTATGGCTAACTGCATGGCAAGAGCCTTTACTTGTGTGAAATTAAAAAATACTCAACTACAAGTTATTCTCCTTTATTTAATATTATACTTAAATAAAAGTATTAGCAAAATGCTAAGTATTAAAAATAAAAGTCCTCATTCTGCACAAACATGGCCTCTGTGACTCTGGCCTCTGTTATTTATCTGACATCAGATCGTTAATACTGATGCATCAATGTGTAATCGGTTGTAACTGCTGCAGATGGAGCTGTACTACTTCGGGGGGGACAGGAAGGAGTGTGGAGGAGTGAGAGGGCGGGTAGAGGCTGATGAAGGTGATGGTCATGCTATAGGAGGAGGACAGAGGGGAACAGTGTGTCCTTTAAGTCCGTGTGAGAGAGACAGCAGGGTCAGTGTGCTTGGCCTGGCCGGGTCTCCTCCGTCTCTCTCTCTCTCTCTCTCTCTCTCTCTCTCTCTCTGTCTGTCTCTCACTCACTTTCTCTCTCTCTGTCCCAAGAGCTGCTTCTCATTAAGCCTGTTTGTGTTGGCCGACACACGGCGGCACTTAGCAGCAACACGCTCGCCCACGCGTGTGCGCGCAGACACACATGTGTCTCACACACACACACACACGATTTTGTTTGTTTTGGCAGTGACCAGGTGCCACTTAGTAAAGCCTCTAAACGCCAGCGATCAGCCGAACACACCACCGTGTTTACTTTTGCCGAGCGTGGACCCCCCCTCCCCCCCGAACACACTCACGTCTTGCCAGACAGAATGTGTGATGATTATGAAAATGTACACCAGAAATGTATATTTTACCCATTTTTTTTACCCCCCCATAGGTATAACCTTACTCTCCCAATAACCCCAGGTGTGCTTGTAACATTACCATTTTAAAACAATAATAAGAGGTAATTTAGTCTGTTTCTCAAGCAGTGACCAGACCTTCTGTGAACAACATATTGTTTGTGTTTTTTATTGCAGCACAATTATAGCGTCAGCATGTCTGTTAGAAAACACTGGTTCTCTATTCAGACTATGTTACTTACTTTTTGCACATCATTTGTACATTTGTACATCCTTAGGCCTCTAACTAAGGTCGATTCATAAATTCATTGTTCAATAAGTCGCACGCTTTTTTAACTGACTTAATGCATTATATATGTTACCATTGTTACCAAATGTTTTGCATAAATATTCATCGCCACGGATCACTTTAGATTGCTTAATGAACAGAATACAGTTCACAATCAGCAGGTGGATTTAGAAGTAGAAATTTGCTTTTTCATTCTGTATTAAATCATCTAATGGAAAGAAAACGGGACACCTCTATTGCACACAGGGTTAGGGTTGATTTTTCCCGAATAGCAATTGCAAGTGGAGCTCTTTGTGTCACACGCACTAATTTGCATTAGTGAATTACATAAAAACTGTTCTACTACCGCATAGATTTGTGTCAGAGGGGATCATGGATGACACCATGGACTGTACATGAAGATAGACGACATGACATCTCGATAGCCCCCTGGTGAGTGGCTGCAGTGATAGGTCATACACCCCACCCCCTCCATGTTAGCGGATGGGACATGGGCCAAACAAAAAACGTCAAATATATTTTTCCCAAAGATGGTTTCTGTCATTTTAGGTAGTTGTTATCATACTGATGTATGTTTGAAGTGTTCATTTTTCTGATGAGTTTGGTTTTGATTATTTATTTGATGCCGTAAAAAAGGGGCTGAGATGTCATGATTGACAGCTGCTCTGATTGCAGTAGTCACTGAGGCACCTGCGCAGTTCTTTGCGAAAATTGTAGAGTAGAAGCATCAAGGGGAGATAACTTTAACTTTCCATGAACGTGATTGTCTGTTTCAAACATAGACTGAAAAGTATAAAGACGGTCACTGACACGTGATTATGGATCCCACTGCTTTTCTTGGCAAGACCCTCCCCATGTAGCATTCAAGAGCTGGGATTGGCGATGCGTCCGTGCTCGCCGGGTTACCAGTAATTTGATTTGTTCAGGGCCTAGGCCCTGACCAATGGCTTGCCCTGGCCCTAACTTCTTGAGTTCAAGGCCTAACTTAAACCAATCATCTCTATCTCATCGCTAGCTAGCTTAGCAACATTTCCAATGAGTGAGGTTATCCAGTGCTGCGGTCGTGTGTGTTCATATCCTGGCAGTCTAAGTCTGCAGGCACGCAGATGACGTTTCTGAAACACGAATCACGAGTCTGTGTTATAGAACATGCGTCAATCTGATCATAAATGTATTCATAAAGATATTGTGGTTAGTTGTGCCGATTCTAGCCAAACAGCTACCGTGGTGCTAGCGTAGCAGCTAGGTGCTCTCAAGCTAACAAGTCGTGGCCGCGCTGTGCTTGTTGTTGGCTCGGGCAGGTGTGTGGGCGGGACCTCGATACAGTGGCTCCACCCCCTGATCCCTACCACAGATACTCTGGCTCCAAATTTTCTCACCGGTTCAAGATAGCAGCACCCGTAACCTGGATATTCTAGCTTCATTTTTGTAGGGTCGGAGATGCGTCGCTCATCTTTATATACTGTATATGGCTTATACACACACACACACACACACACACACACACACACACACACACACACACACACACACACACACACCTACACACACACACAGTGGTAGTGTCTCCTGTGTTTATGTTTGGCTGAACACCGACACCCAGAAGGATAGAATCGATAATACTCTTATAGAGCCTGTCGCAGTGAGGCCACCATCGCCAAGGCCAGAGAGAAACACAGCAATCGCACTTCACAACACACACTCACAAACACACGCACACACACACACGCCGAGCAGGAAACAAATGCAGCGTTCTCTTCTCTCACCAAGTGTAATTTGGACCTCAACCCTCCCAATTTTCTGTCTGGTACAGCCTGCGGACGGGCTGCGGAGAGCAGCGAGCGAACAGCCCCGTTAGGTTTCGGTTTCCCTGCCTTTTTCCCCACACACTTCAGGAAAGTCATAAACAATACATGCATTCTTAGGATCTGTGGCACACACACATACACAGGTACATGCGCACGTAGACATGCAGCACGCAGCACGTGCAAATGCACACAAACAGACAGATCTGGCTGTGCCCTCCAGCGGTTATAAAAACTATTGTGCATAGGTTAAAAAAAAACATGGTCTCTTTCGCACACATACACACACACAGCAGGACTGTGAACACACACTCGATTCAGTGAACATTCTCCAGAGCAGTGTTTTCCCAACAGGGTCCAGGCACACTGCAGCCCTGTGGTCAAAATGTTTCAGGATGATGTTGGATTATAACCAACAGTCACTCTTTTCTTTGGAAAATGGGGATCCCTTATGCAACGTTAAAGCCCAGAAAAAAAACACTCTGTTGGCAAAAAAATCACATTATTGCAAGTCGGGCACAGGGGAACATTTAAAACTTGACATCGACATGAATCATGTAACAATATCAAGTGTGTGAAAAAGAATAATTCAACCTTACCTCTCCGTACAGTTTACTCAGTACTCAGAACAATTTTTTTCCAAAAAATTGTTCTAAGATTGCACCAATGGTCAGTTCATACAAATCTGAAAATAGAATTACTTCTTCCGTTTATCCTTGAGTGGACATTTGTGCCAAATTTGAAGAAATTTCCTCAAGGCGTTGCTGAGATTAAGTGTCCACAAGACTGGGACACACCCAATAAGACCTGACCTTTGACCACCGAAATTGAATCCTTTCATCCTTGAGTCCAAATGGACGATGGTGCCAAATTTTAGAATGGATGGACAGACGGACAACTAAAAATCATAAAAGTGTCTTAAAAATTTAGGTTGCAAGGTGGAATTAGTTCATTTTGGTGTCCAGGGTTCCAAAGATAACCTGCTGAAACTAAAAATTGTTTACGTTGGCGTTGATAGAAAGACAAATGTTCAAGCCTGTGCATATGAAAATGTGGAGAGAAGTCAATATGACTCCCAATGAGAATGTTAATAAGAAACACCCGTTTACAGAGCTTAAAAATGTTCCAAGTAAGCCGATGCTAACGAAACCTGAATTCCTACATTTTGCAGTTTAAATCAAGACAAATTTTGATGCAGTGTTTTGTTCATAACTGGAAGAATATGCTTGCTTGGGCATCAAGACATGAAACAGTCTCTCAGTTTCTCGGTTGAAAGAGAATCGAACCAGTGAGCGCCAATTAGCCAATCAGCCAATCAGCAATCGGCACCACTAGCAGAGTCGTCAAGCCGCTGTCTGGTGTTGACACTTATCGATATCCCCCAACATCGTAGTTTGGTTTTACTTCGCTCCGCAAAACCAGTATGTTAGCATGGCTACGCTTAAAATGACGCTAGATTCAGGCAGATACGTTGGTCTCCAGTGATTGGTTAGGGAAAATGGAATTGTCCTCCCCCATGGAAATCGATTCGAGTGGAGGCAATCCTAGACTGAAGATGGAGTCGGAGTGTAATGGGTTAACATATTCTTTCTGATATCAGGCAAAGTCCAAAGTCCTGGCACTTACCTTGCTAGCTGCTCTTCCATGAGCTTGTGTTACTCAATTCAAACTCTCCTGAAGTCTTTCTAAAAATTAAGATTAATTAGTATGCACTTCCGCACTTGGTACTATAACCCTTCAACATTTAAAAAAAAGTTTTGTTAGCATACAAAAAGCTTCAGCTCCCATTATTATTACCAGCATGAATTTAACTTCTCAGAAAGCAAACATGTTTTTTTTGCTGATAGCCATTGAATAAACCTATATGGTATACTTGAAAACATCAAGGAGACACTTTTTCTCTACTTAGAATGAATGTTCAGCACACTCTCATTGAATCCAGCTATTGTTTACCTGTTATATTTGAATAACAGGGTTGCCTAAACGGGACTCGAGTGAATGTTGCTGCAGTTGATTTGAGCTGCAGTGTGTAGCTGGTGGCGATTGAGGTGGCAGGTCAAAGGGTTAAGGTTTCTGCGGGACATCTGAGGACACCGTGCAGCCTGGTTAGACCCAGCTGTCAAAACACACACACACACACACACACACACACACACACACACACACACACACACACACACACACACACACACACACGCACATACACACACACACACACACACACTCCAAGACAACCAGGTGTCTCTGTATGAATGAGTGTAGTGTATACCACCTGTACACACACACACACACACACACACACACACACACACACACACACACACACACTAACTCAGCATGTAACCACATGTCAGACAGTTGAAGCTGATGACCTGAGCTGTGTATCGGCACAGTGTGTGGAGAAAGGCCTCCAGAGGGGGCGCTGTCTGTGTTGAAGTAGCAAACTAACGGACCGATTACAGTTGGTTGCAAATTGTGTGTAAGATTATGTGTGCGTATGTGTGTGTCTGAGTCATTTCGTGCGGCGGTCAGGGTACTGTATGTACGCATGTGTTGACTCAGGGAGATTGGCGGCTTGGTCTCGAGGGAGCCGTGGCTTAGCCGACGCCGGCGCACTGTTAAAGCTAAACACTCCTAATTGAGGAGGACGCTTACAGGCCCTCCTCTGTGTATGTCTGTGTGTGTGTGTGTGTCGGAGAGAGAGGGAGAAAGTGTGAGTTAGACAAGGAGGTATATAACGAGGCAAACACAGCAGTCTTGCTGTGGTAAATAACACAGGGGCAAATGCATCAGTGGCCCTTTTCTGTCCTTTTTGGTGGCAATTTGCTGATGTCTACATCTAAATGAAGTGTGTGTATTCACTGTTCTCTATGCCTCAAGTATTTCACTAGTCTATGCGATGCATGTTACTCTGGAACTCATAATGAAAGCCAGGGATTAACCCATTTGGTACGTACTGTATGCGAGTGTGCCTGCACATACGCTGCATTTCAATCCTAACTCACCAGCGGTTGTATTCCTCTGCCAACCAGTCAAGTTGCAGTTTTAATCCATCCGTCTACCCATCATTTTATCCTATCAGATATTTGTGAGAAATTGTCATAATTAGCATAAGATACCCTGAGTTTTGAACAAAAACCTGTTCTGTGATGTCACAGTGGACTTGACCGCCAAATTCGAATCAGTCCATTCGTGAGTCTGAGGGACATTTATACCAAATTTGAAGAAATTCCTTCCAGCCGAGATATTGTGTTCACGAGAATTGGATAGAATGGGACAATCGAACAAATGGACGGACAGAAGGACGGACCAACGGATGATCCGAAAAAACAAAGCCTGTTGCCGATCCAGAGGAATAACAACGTGATGTAGCGAAAGTCTTGACTCAAAGGTCCAGTTACAATACCTTTTCCAGAGCTTTCAATTACATCTCATGGTCTTCACTCAAAAAAGCTAGTTAGTAGAATTTTCGATAAAATAATCTATTTTACGCTTCTTTTCCCAAAGTCAAGAATAGAACGTCCAAGCTTGAATCATTTAAAATGGAATTTCAAAACACAAAAGTGTCTTTCGAGAAATAAGGTCTTGATAAGTCGGGGACTGCTTTATGAAAACTGTTGACAGCTAAGTAACAACATGTGTTGAAGTGTTCTCATAGTAAAAGCCTTGAAGCTAGTTCTGTGCATTTTAATGGATGAATGTAAAGTAGAGTGGTCTAGTGGGAAACAAGGTAAAATAAATCTTAATAAGAAGACTTGCACTGCGGATCACCAGTCAAACTGCAAAAGTCAACCAATTAGTGGTTGACATGGTCTGGTGGGTCTAGTCAACCTTCAAGCCTAATAAGACGCTATTACGATAGTTATTCACAGCTTTTTCAGATGTTTCCTCACAAACT
This sequence comes from Anarhichas minor, assembly GCF_050575085.1. Taxonomy (NCBI): domain Eukaryota; kingdom Metazoa; phylum Chordata; class Actinopteri; order Perciformes; family Anarhichadidae; genus Anarhichas; species Anarhichas minor. Next base: position 4,177,135 of record NW_027466469.1, on the reverse strand, counting down.
CTCCGGCAAACCAAACTTTAAAATGAAAACAAATGATGTAACTGTGTCGTCATATAACACAATAAATACATTTTACATTCGTTTTGTGACTTTGAACAAATAGCTGTACATCTTCTCGGGTTTATTAGAAACAAACTTACCGATCCCCATTCTAAACTGCAGATATTTCCCTCCACATATACAGAGGGTCATGTCAGAATTTGTAAAATCAAAAAGGCCTGGGCCCACTGCCAAACCCAACTTGTTATAGTTACCTCCGTCAGAGTTCATCTGACGTGAACAGCTTCCCCAAGCAGGAATGTCATATCAAATCCCACATGACGTGAATGCCGCGTTGGATGGGTCAGGTGTTGCAGGTGCTGCAGATCTGGCCCGGGCCGCCTCGCTCGCTAAGCCTCGTTCAATGCGGGCACTGTTAAGTGAGTGCGTGATTCCAGCGGTTCAGCAACTCCTCTGGCTGCTTCCCTCGGACGATTACGCCAGCAGGGTTTACTTAAGGCTGGGAGCGTGACAGCTGCTGGAATGCCTCTACTCTGCCCACGGAGAACGGGACATGGGTCACACCAACACTACAGTTACACAGGCCCGGGCAGCACGGTTCCACCAGGCAGCTCAAATGGGCCGTGGATCTGACGGGCTGCTTCCCAACTTGGCTACAGGAGCTGCCATGGATTGTATATTGTTAATGTCCTGTAGAACGTTTACATCTGTCCTTAACTTTTACACATTTCTGTTGGTTTTATAAATATACAGTATTTCTGTAATTATTCTCACTTTAACTTTTTTCATGGTGGACGAGTAATGCAATGGCGTGATGAACTTGGTTTTAAAGGGCCCAGGGGAAGAATGTCCAATAATGAATCTGCAATATTTCTATAGTGTTAAACCATGTCAGTTGCAAATATCAACGGTTTCATGCTGGAAGACTGATGGACAAGTTAGAGATCTGCCACATCAAAGCTGATCAAAACAAACAGTGGGCCCAAATTTAGTAAGAAGTCGCCCAATATTGATACTGCCATCAAAAACAGATCGGTGTGTCTCTACAGTGTGTATGTGTGTGTGTGTGTGTGTGTGTGTGTGTGTGTGTGTGTGTGTGTGAGTGCAAGTGTGGCAACAGACATAGTGCTTAGGGCATACGGTTTTTAGCTAGAACTGGAACTAAAAATCAAGGAAATACCTGACGACTTCATAGACTCTAAAGAAAAAGGTTTTTCGCTCTTCTCCCTTCTGGCTTCGCCAAGAGTTTGATTGAGAGATGGTTCATCCAATCATCTGACAAATCTGGCCCTTTTTTCAAACTTCTCAGATGGTTCAGTGTAACAAACCATCTGGCGGGTCAGGTGAAGTATATGCATTATCCAGCAGCAAAAGTGTACTGCAATCAATGAGCCGCAGCCTGTAAAGGTCCGCTGCGGACGCAATGCTTGACGTCTGCAGAGCCCTGAAGCATCGCCCCATTGCCTCCTCCTCCTCGGGTCTTCATCAATTCTCCCGCCGATTGGAAGTAGATCAGATGAACGCGAGATATGCAAAGGACACAAATACAGACAGACTACATTTTGTAGTATGTACATAAGAGAAAGATTATTTTATAAATTATTAGATGTGAAATCCTGACACCTGAAATGGTGGATCCTACAATTCCCATAATGCAACTCGAAAGTGCTTCCTTAGACTCTCTGAATGCCAATGTCTTTGAACTCCACACTCCCCCTTGTTTATAACACAGGCATTCTGTTAGAAATGTGTAGTCGTCAAGGCGAGGTGACCCCAAAGACATCATCAGGGTTATTTTCTAAAACCTTTTAAAGCTCTTCAAGAGCCACAGAAGACCCTATAGAATTGTTCTCCCGGGGTGTCGAGTATTCCCCATGATGTGAAAATTGGACTTCATGAGTCAAATTACTGGTGTATCTTACGGAATTTCTGTTTGTGTTCTGTTGTGTCAGAAGTTTGACTGATTACATATGTCTGCAGTTCCAACGTTTCATAACACAATTATTTTTATCGTTATGTTACCACACAGTCGTTGAGTGACATAATGTGTTCGAGGTCTCGTCGCCCCTTCTCTAAAAGCCTGTCAGAAGTCCGTGCTGCTGATCTACTAGTTCCCCGTCTGGCGGAGGTTCACCTGGGACCAAACATAACTGGAAGGCGTGCTGGTCCACTGTCTCGTCCAGCTGTATTTATTTCCTGGCTGCCAGCTCAGTGATGGTGACGGTGGTTCACGTTAGTCACGGCCCGGCTCCCTCAGAGCAGCCCCGGCTTCAGACCGGACCAGAGAGCTGATTGGATGTTCGGGACACCCTGCCGGATATCAAATCTTTGGACATGCATTCACAAAGACAAGTTTAATTGTCTCTGCCTGTCTATGTGCGTATTCACTTGTTCCGACTATGGAGGAATATGGTATGGGTATAAATTCATGTTGTGCGAAAGGGTTTATTGCCATGACCGGCTGCTGATTTTCAGTACCTTGTGGATAACAGGATTACAAATACAGATGTGATATGGAGGCTCATCTCTTGCAGGGTACTCAGAGCAGCAGTTCATACGCGGGATTTTCTGCTGTCTGTTTCTCTGGGGCCATGTAAGAACAGAGTTGGCTGGGCGGGGGCCAGATAAACAACTCAACATGAAAGGTGAGGCGGTCCATTCAGCAAATTGACTGACAAAGCGAATTGACATTGGAACGGGCTTTGGCGTGAAAACGGGCACTTCGTGCGAGACAGGCATGCCACTCAGTCGATCTGAAAGTCATAAACACACACATACACATAGAGGTGGGAAAAGAGAGAGCACTTGGCGTGAATCTGTTGCCCTTAGCCCCTAGTGTCATGCTCTAGCTGCAAGAGATAAGAGCTCTCCAAAGAAAAACCCACAGGCGACTGCGGCTGCTCGGCTCGCAGTAGAGGATGCCAGTCACGTAATCGACAAGCATACAGTACTACTAACAAAATGCACACCAGAAAAGGTTTTACACAAACCTCCCAACAAGGACGCCACAATGGGTCTTCAACAGCAATCATCAGAGATTCAGTTGGTTTGTTAGGAAGATAGTGGCTCTGCAAAAGCAAAAAAAAAATTTTTGCATTCACTGGCAACGTTTTCTCCAACCCCACGAAGTGTGATATCCACCAACTCCTCAGAAATATCCCTCTCTGTAGTCGCTAAGTGCTCCGCTAAGCTAGTCGCTAGCTTTGTCTGTTTGCTGTGTCTTCTGAGGGGAGCTGCAGATTCAGGTGATGCAATCCTTAGTAGGTTCATCACAAGGGGCGACTCACGATACATTGTTACGATTATAATGCTACGATATATCGATGACAGCCAGGGGTTGAAGTGGAATTTGGCAGTGAAGTGATGCTGCTGTTTGTACAGCAGGGTGTGGTGATCTGCTGGATGGACAGAAAGAGACCGAGCATCTCAAAAGACAGAAAAAGGCTGACAGACATCATGTTGGGTCTTCTGGAGAAAGTGTGTGTGCGTGTATGTGTGTGTGTGTGTGTGTGTGTGTGTGTGTGTGTGTGTTGGCGGGAGCACTCCAGCACAGCTGCTCGTCATTTGGGCCTTAGCACGCATGGCCACCTGGTCTGAATAAAGTGGTGCCCCCCCCTCTTCCCCTCTGCTCTCCTGTGCATTTATCATGTAGTTTACAGTAAGCCGATATTCAACATGAGGGCCATGTCCCCCAACATGAGGGCCATGTCCCCCCCTCCCGTGTGCTGCCCCACTACAAATCACAGAGCGTCTGATGACTGCGATAATGCACTGAGCTGCGGGGGCTTTTCACCTCTCCTTTCACCAGTCATTTCCTCACCGATCGGCTGAAGAGCTGCGCCTTCAGGTGAGACGCCAGCTCTCTCCAGCCACCCTTTACAATTTGAATGAAAACACCAACAGGGCCGACTGTTGGCAGGAGATGGGATCCTAACCCGACCACGCACCTCGACTCTTCTCCCTCGGATACATAAAAATTCATGTTTATTCCAGAGCGACTGTCATTATTCACAACAGGCTGGTCTCGTAGCTATACCTGCGAAAAATAGTGTGCCGTAATTCGTAGATAGTTATTCATGTAATCATTGACAAGGAAGTATAAAGACAGGAAAGGCCAACAAACAGCGACCTTCATTCCCCATGTGAAACGAGAAGTCAGCGTTGATGTCTTTGTCACGTTACTTGCGTAGCTACGGCACTTCCGTCGTCATTTTATCCCAGATGACGATCTTTTTCTGCTTTTTTTTCCCGTGAAGATAGAAGTTTATTTTTGAAAAAAAACGTATGCATGTTAACGAGTAGAAATGGACACGTGTTGCTGGCTTTCGTAGGAAATCGCACAAAAAATGGGGTGGGGGTCACTTTTTGCAAGTTATGATACAAACTGATATGAACTATGACCTTAGTAAACAAAGGGGAAAAGAGTACAAGGAACGACGAAAGACTACAACAAAGCCAACTGAGCCAGTTAGTGATAGGTAGATGGTATATACCCAGACAGACAGTGGTGGGAAACAATCTACCCCATAACTGAAAACCCTGTGTGGGTGTGCAGAGCATTAAACCTTCAATAATCAAACAAAGTTTATTACGTTGATCATATGTGTTGTATGTATCATCAAAGTAACAAGTAACTCACAAAAAATAAATGTAAAAATAAGAAGTAGTAGAAGTATAAATTACTGTGAATTGGAGAAGGTCAAGTAAAGAAGTACCTCAAAATTGTATTGATGTACAGTATTTGAGTACTAATGTTTTTACTTTACATCACTGGAGTCAATGTAAAACACTTCACAGGTATCTTAGTTTTCCATTTTTTGCACAGAAAAAACAAAAATCAATTTGGGTGTTTTGTCCATTTGGGCTACGGTGGTAAATGGACATACTCCCTCACTCACTCTCTCACTCACTCCCTCACTCACTCACTCACTCCCTCACTCACTCACTCACTCCCTCACATACCAGGATTCCTCACCACCTTTATGTCAGTGCCGGTCCTGCTGCTGGCAGAAAGAAAGCACATCGCCATCAGATAGCAGAAGTGCTGGAGCGTGCCCGGTTATACACAGGTGAGCTGTGTGTGTGTGTGTGTGTGTGTGTGTGTGAAGAGAGCAGAGCAGCACAGTAGATGACCCAGATAAGAGGATTATCAGTTATTTTAAAAAACGATCTCGCCTACACAGCTGGTCCGGGATCAAGAAGAGTCCTCCACAGCACCGCAGGGTATCGTGATCGATCGTCCCCCTGCAGCTCATCTGCTCCTGCAGTGTGTTTATTATTATCATATCATCATATCTCCTCTTGTTATACACACACTATATCAGCGTCATCATGCCAGACAGTCTCCAAGTGCCATGTCAAAGCTGTACTTTACTTTAGAGGGTAAATACTTCTTTTTTTTTAAAGTTATAAAATAGAAAGCTGTTAAGTGGGCTCGTCATCAGCTTGAAGAGGAACAGCTTCTAGGACATAAGCACATTTTGTTTCCTCCCCGAGAGTTAGACGAGATGATGGATGAATTTATAAAAATGCTGCCATTTACCATTTGATTACAGAAACTTAAATATAAAGGTTCTCCAATCAAATTGAGCAAAAACTAGTTTTTTTACGCTTTGCTGAGGCGGAAAATGCTGGACCATCGATAAAAGTGGAAGCAGCGGAAGCAGCGGAAGCAGATGAAGCAGATGAAGCAGATGAAGCAGATGAAGCAGATGAAGCAGATGAAGCATGCGACTCCAACGTCCAGCTGAAGAACGGTCAAAACAGTCTCCTCATCGAGCCACGCAGATGTGACACCGCCTTCCTCACGTTAATGCACGGAAAACAAACAGAAATGTCATAATTCCAATCCGGTTTTCTACGTTGTTTTTAACCGTTTTAGCTTCGACTGGCGCTCTTTTCATCACGTCAGCTCGCTGCGCCTTCTTCTCCTGCAGCGGTTTAATGATTTTTACGACTGGAAAATTGGAGCCACCTACCTCTTAACCTCTTATCTCACTTAAACCAACTCGTAATGATCGTAAATTGGTGGTGGATGGAATCAAACTTGTATTCGCATTTTCTTTTGCAGAATTTCTTGAAATCCGGTTTGAATTTGTGAAACATTTGGATGGAAATCTGACTGCTGTGATAAACAGTGATTCACAACTCTACCATCAATATGTATATCTTGGTTCTGTGTGGGTGTCTATGTGTTTTCTTAGCGACTGGTACTTGTTTGGAATATTACAATACCACAACATGGATTTGCACACAAATGAACTGAGGCTCCTTGCTAAATTGTGTGTGTGTGTGTGTGTGTGTGTATAGAAAGTCAATTTGAGGGTGTGTCCTGTATGCCGTTATATGTGTGTGTGTGTGTGTGTGTGTGTTTCCAGTCTAATTGGATTATTCCTCTGTTCTGTGGCCTCTCTTGTCATCACTGAGGGCAGCAGAGACCCAGGCTGAATAACAAATCACAGAGGACTGGGAGCACTCGTGCTTCTGGGGGGAAACTGGTTCCAGTGAGGTTTTGTAGATCTCACGACACCGTGCTCATTTCGAGAAAAAAAAAAAGTTTCCACGTGAATGTCGTCAGGCTGACGACCTTCCCGAGGACTTCCTGGTCTCCGTCCAATCAGCAGGCCATTCAGAGGAGAAAGGACTCACACGGACGCAGACGGCTGAACGGGATGCGATGACAGGCTTAATGGAACCATCGCATGCACAAAAACAGATACACACACGCAGTGCTGTCTGAAAATGCCGATCTTAGTGTGTGCGTGTGTGTGTGGCCCTTATGAGGTGGCTCATTGGTTTTCGTGCAAGTAAACACACACACACACTCCTCCAGGTAACAACGGGTTATATAACTCCTGATTTTTAGCTTCAGATGTGCACAGTAGTTTGTTTTTTTGTCTCTTGAGGTCTCGACATCTGGCTCCGTTGCTTCACAGTCCAAACCGAAGCCAGGGTTCGGTCTCCCTTGCTGGGTCGAATTGGCCACGCTCTGTGACCGCGACACGCAGCGTCTTTCATGATACTGTCCGACGTCCTCTTCATCGCACGTTTTTCTTTTTTTGCGTCTTTTATTCCATCTCATTTTGTTGAGATCCGCCCTTCTTCGCATCTGCTTCTCGGTGCCTGGAGGACCTACTGATGCAGCGATACGGGTTCCCTAGCACCCTTTATTACTCTTATTGTTAAGCTGTAAACCGAAAGTCCTGGACTAATTTGTTTGTCATTTTGAGAACGTAAAGCTGAATAATGATAAACACGTAGTTTTTGTTCATTTAATTTAAGTCAAATGGTCAGCTGGAATAGCATTGGCTACTGTTTCTGAGTCAAAATGACCTAAATATCTGAAGCATCTCTGCACAGTGCAGTTGACCCATCGCTAAGCCCCGCCTCCTGCTGCTACTCCATCAAGCACTCCCTGAATATATATTATCCATTTCTTTTAGGAAAAGACGAAAAGTGATTTCGGGATGTATTCCCGGGATCTATGAGAGAAACTGTTCGTGCATTTCAATTTGCATTGTAAAAAAAAAGAAATAGTCTATATTATTCATAATGTGTTAATGTAATATAATAATGCGCCGATTTGATGAGTCAGACCTGCAAAGAAGAAGACGGGTATCAGTGCAGGCACAGTCGGTCCGCAGGCCTTGAGCTCAAAATAAAGCGGTGAAGTCGGGGGCATGCAGGTCTCAGCACAGCTGCAAGATCGCAGAGGTGGTTTGGAGGGAAAAATCTGATGCCGGCGAGCTGATTATTCATCACCGAGCGGATTCTGTTTGCTTTCTTTTTTTTAATAACAAGAATAGTGGAACATTCCTGCATAATCCCATCAGGGGACGTGAGCTACATCTTTATTAGCGTGCAGCCCGATCTCCTGAACCCTCCTCACTCCTGCTCTCCGGCCTGGAACGTCTTATCTGCTTCACACAGCGCTAATAAAACGCACTGTGTGTGTGTGTGTGTGTGTGTGTGTGTGTGTGTGTGTGTGTGTGTGTGTGTGTGTGTGTGTGAGGAGTAATAAGAATGGTGTGTGTGTGTGTGGCGTGGCGTGGTGCCCATTGCCTCTTTAGGGCAGGATATTAGAAAGGTCTGGAACACCTCAGTCTGTATCAGCGCAGCAGGACGACTAGAGGCAGCAGTGATGGAGTTTGTGTGAACAGGGACTGAGAGTCTTTTCTTCGTCTTCTCTCCTCCTCGTCCTCCTCCTCCCCCCTATTTTCTCTCGCTACTCATATTTATCTCCTCTCCGCCCCTCTTCTGTCCTCTTGTCTTTTCTCCTCTGCATCCCTTCTTCTGTCCTCTCCTGTTGTTCTGTCCTTTCCTCCCCTCCTCTGATCTCTTCTCCTCCTCTTTCGTCTCCTCTCCTATTAACCCATCTTATTTTATCTTCTCTTCTCCTCCTCACGCATCTTATTTTATCTCCTCTCCTTGCTTCCTTTCTCCTCCAAACGTTCTTATTTTATCTCCTCTCATCCAGTCTTCTCTCCTCTTCGTTCCTCTCTCCGCTGTACCAATCTTCTTTTATCTTGTCTCCTCCTCTCGTCTCTCCACCTGACCCATCTTCTTTTATCACCTCTTCTCCCCTCTTTTTTCCTCTCCTTTTATCTCCTCCTCTCTTTCTTCCTTTCCTCTTCTCTCATCCCTTCCTCTAATTTCCTCTTGTCTTCTCCCTATCCCGTCCTCATCACCTGTCCTTTTCTGTCTCCTCTCATTCTGTCCTTTCCTCTTCTCTCCTTGTCTCTTCTCTTCTTCATTTTCCTCCCTTCTCCAGAATTGATCATTTTCCTACATCATATCTTCTTTCTCACCTTCCTGTCTCCTTTCCTTCCTAATCCTCTTGTTATTTTCTCTTATCTTCTCTCTTATATTATTTCCTTCGTGTCCTCTCCTCTTCCTCTCTATTTTACTTTCTCTCCCCCCCCCCTTTCCCCTCTTTCCCCCTCACTACCTCTCCTGATTCCTCTCATTTCCTTCCTGGTCATCTCTCTTCTTTTTCATTTCCCTTTTTTCTACATTCCTCTTCTCTCTTTTCTTCTCTTCTCCTCTTTTCCTGTTATTTCATCTATTCTCCATTTATCGCCTCTCCTCTTCGTCTTATTTTCCTCTCTGTTCCTTTTCTCTCCTCTCATCTCCTTTCTTCTTTTCTCCGTCGCCTTACCCCTCTTCTGCACCTCTTTCTTACTTCTGTCCATTAATTTCTTTCTTCTCCTTTCCTCCCTTCTCCTCTCCTTTTCCCATCTGTTCCTCTCATTTCCTTTTCTCTTTCCTCTAATTTCCTGTCTTATCTTGTCCTCTCTTCTCTCATCCCTCATTATTTTGTATCCTTTTGTTCTGCCCTTTCATCTTCTCTCTCTACCCCCCACCCACCCATTCTCCTTAATGTTCCCCTCTTTTCCTTCCCTGTCATCTTCTCTACATTCCTCTCCTCTCCTCTTCTTTTCTCTCATCTCCTCTCACCCCCGCTCCTTTCCTCTCCCCTTGTCCTGTTGCTTCCTCCCGTCTCCTCCGTTGTCATCTCCTTCTTTCCTTTCCTCTCCTCTTGTCCCGTCACTTATCCCTCTCTTCCTTTCCTCTGTAATGCCATGTTGTTGTTGATTTGACCTGTTCATCAGTGTGATGGATGGTCATCAGCCAACTCCCTCAGTCTCACCTCTTCTCCTGTCGCTTCATCTTTGACGGGGCTTCTCCCAGAGTCTCCTCTGGCAGTCCAAATCTATGTGCTTGAAAATACTAAGAGACATTCATTGTGCATGATATCAACAGTCCTGAGTGGGCTCATATTTCTCAGCAGACATACTCCATGAATGTAAAGGATAATTCAAACACTGCAGATACTCAGCCTTTTGTCCGTGGTCCATATATCAGTTTGGCATGTATGTAACATTGAAACCACTTTCCAGCGCTGTATGAAATGCTGTAACCGTCTTCAGCAGCCAACATTACTTCAGCTTCAGTTCTCAGATGTATACTGATGTTAATGGATGGCAGCAGAGTTTAGCTGTAAGCCGTCTTCTTCTGGCTTTGTTGGGCGTCAGAGTCCAGTAACCCATCAGAGTCAACAAGACTGTGTTTTGGACAGCCAAATAGTTTTTCCAAGTAGGACATCAAGTACTAGATTTATGTTGAGCAGCGGGACAATCCCACCCAGAGGCGTACATGATAGCTTGGTTGTGAGGGTTAAAAAAGGTACAAAGAAAAGAATCAGATTAATATCTTTTGGTTTCACACGGGACGCGAACAGCGGTCTCCTGGGTAAAAGTCATATGTTTGTTTGAGCCAATCACCACCCCTTCCACCCACCATTAGTGGACTCATTACTCGTTATTATATCATGGAACTTCCAGTAACGGTCGCTCTATAAAGTATGTCACTTCCTATGACTGAATGCAAAAACGTTGACAGTCAACGTATCCATGGTTTACAGAAACGTACGGTGCCTACGTTCTTTCCTGGTTACTGAGCTGCACTTTGGGCTCTTTTTGGGTTTCAATATGAGTTCTTGGACACTGCGCACATCATACACATACACCTTATGTAACATGCAGGTTATTGCAAATGCAATTATTGAAAGGTTGTTGAGTAAATCTGTATGTGGGGATACATGTAATATTTACATTGTTAAAGTTACTACAGGGAACTTTCATTTTGTGTTGATTTTGGCGGCCTCTGTGGTCAAAGATCTGCAGCTGCCAGACTCCCTTTAGAAAACCTCTTGTTTTATTGCAACATGCTGTGACAGTCTGCCCCGCTCCGTTCTGGTTCTCTTGCGCCTCCTTTCCCTGGTGTTGGCTTTGGCTCCCAGTAAGCAGGCGGTGAGCTCCAGGTGCTGCAGCCGCAGAAAGAGACCGCTGCCCCGCTGCAGAGCTTCTCTAAGTCCGTCGGCTGACCGAACACACGGTGGAACTTCCCGCCAAAGTCAGAGGCCCCGCTGGAGTCTGAGCTGAAGGAGTTTCTGGTGAACCTGAGAGCCCAAAGTCATTTCCTTTGGCATTAAGAATAACTATATTGAAATAACCAATATTGTCGCTGAGAATAAAATTAAGCCACTAAAAAGTTCCTTGTACTAACTTTAATATTTACTTCACAAAGAATGCTGCAAGTATGCAATTTAATTGCAAAAAATGTAATCGTTACTTTCAACCGTATTCAAAACAAAGAATAACGGAAATCCATGTATGCTCCACACATTACAAATGTTTGTTTGAGTCACGTGTGAAACATTCTTGGACGCTGTCGATCTGCTTGCAGTCCATGAGAGAGACAGCATGCATGAGGACAGAGTGCGTGCATGGTTAGGTGGCACTGTGCATGTTTCCCGTGTGAATACATGTGCATATTAATGTGTGTACAGAGAATGTGCGTGCGTGACAGCGCAGAGGCCATTTGTGTTTAATTTACTTTGGGAGGGAAGGGGACCCAGACTGAGAGGCCTGTCATCACTGGGAGAGGACTGCTCCACTCTGCTCAGCAACCTCATCTCCATAATGGCTTCCAGTTGCTCGTAAAAACACTAAACCCTGGGAAACCAGGACAGGCCAGCGGCCATCACAACCTCCTCAGATGGCCGGCTGGCAAAAGCTGCTGGAGCTGGTGTGTGTGTGTGTGTGTGTGTGTGTGTGTGTGTCGTGGTCTCCAGACAAGATGAAGGGGAGGTGGGTACTCGACCACTAGCAATGGAGGGACTACTTCCTCAGAAATAGATTGGCATTGTGTTGCAAATTTGGCGTTGATAATACATAAAGTTCATAGGTTATGTTAATTTTCACAAAGGATTATATGATTTTACAGTATATTTGACTTTAGATGTTAAATTCAGTGACTACTGTGTTTGTTTACAGCAGCAGCCTCAAGGTGCTTGATTTAGAATGACTTTGACTTCTCTCTAGCTAACAGGTGCTATCAGAATACTCTGGTGGCAGTTATTGAGCCTGCTGTGTTGCAAAGAGTGACGTGACAAAATAAAAAGGGACATTTTCAAATAACAATTGGCATTAAAATGTTATTGGGGGGAAATGCTTTTATGAAATAAAAAACACATTTTTAAATCCAAAGTCCGATGATGAAATTAAAATGAACTCCTATAAAACTCTCATCATAAAACCAGGATGATAAAAATAATTTTCATTATTAAAACGGAGTTGTTGTTTTTCAATTTTTCACAAATTATTGTTCCGTTTGTATATTTTACACAACTTATTTATGCTATTATTTATTTCATAAAAGATATTTATTGATTTAATATTCAACACTTTGGGGCTAAATGCATGAATAACAGGTTAATTAACTCATATCAAGAAAATCAAAGATTAAATAACACAATATCACAATTATTTTCAATTTATGTGTTTACAATCAGTGCATCACTGTAGGAGGAATACTGCATTTAAAGACAGTAACAGGGGCCAGTCTAAGGACTGCTACTGGACCATAACCAACCAATAACACACTCAATAACAACGTACAACCTGATTATCAATTTCCATCTGTGCCCTTGGTGTAGCAATTCACTACTTGCAATAAAAGTAATTACAGTGTGTTGCCACGCATTGTTTCACCCAGCCACGTATGTGTGCGCTGTGGTGCAGGGGTGTATATTGGCCCTTTGAAAGTAGAGAAGTTCAGTGAGCCAGAGTCCAACCCGAGCCTGGTCTATGTGGCCCGAGCTCGGCCCGGACCGAGTCAGCGTGTCTTCTGGCTCAGACTGACACTCACCCCTCAAGTGCATTAACACTTTGTTACAAGGTTACAAGTTACAAGGTTTTTATTTGTCGTTGTACGACGAGACGCACTTTAGATTGAAGTCCCAATTTGCTTCATAGGAAAGAAAACAAACAACAAAAAACTATATTATATATGGAGGGTGGAGGATGAATTAAGGAGTCTCAGCCTGAGGAAAGAAGCTGTTTTGAAGTCAGGTGGTTTAGCAGCTGATACTTCTGTATCTCTTTCCAGACGTAGAATTGGATGATTTCCACATGGATGATTGCAATCAGACACAAATAAACTGCTGCTCACTGCTGTGGTGTTTCTGCATTAATCCCACTGTTCACCTATCAATCAAACATGTGGCATCTCTTTCTTTATATATATATTCCTTAAACGGTGATGTTCGGTCAATAGTGACTCCAGATCGACACCATATTTTGTTGTTTAGTTTGGAGGACTTGCTGCAATTCACTAGACATCACAAATCATTCTAGCTCTGTTCACTTCGTAGAGGAACTGCCTTTAAATATACACTTAACAAGTGTCCCATTGAAATAGTTCACATTAAACGCTTCAACAACGTAATTATTGAGTGTAATAATGTCATCTTCTAAGAATTGTAAATAATATATTTGACTTTGTTTACATAGATGTGTTACTCATCAATATCATTGTTGTTATATTCTTTTTTTATGTTTTACTGTTTTGGGCTTTTTTGTTTCTTGTTTTTTTAAAAAGCCGGCTGTCGGTCAATCTAATCGCGTCGCATCAGGAGAGAGAAACGCGTTATCTTGTTGTACAATCAGACACCGGAACACACACTCCAAAACACACATATCTATGCACATGTGTCATGCACACACAGATACAAGCGTTCAGCCCGAGAAAATTGCAACTGCTTGTTCACGTGAGAGGTGTTTATGCTGGCATGATTGGTGCCCGCAGAGCCGCAGGCCCTTACTGCTGTTTCTCCACCCAATAAAACACAAATGCGTTGACATAAGCATGTACAGACATACTACACACAGTATATATACACATCAAGCTTAGTTACATTCTACATTGCCTCCCTTACTGTGTACAATTTCAACAAGCCAACAGTCTGGGTGCACTAATATATTCTACAGTGTTATGAAAGTGTAGTTGGTAAAGAGACAGATGTAACATATATTTTTGACAATGCTTTGCGTCCGCTTAGAAAGATATTAGAGAGGGAAAAGTCAAAGGATTTCAGATTTTTTTTAGAAAGAGAGATTCATCAGTATTTATTACTGAACTCAAAGACGATGCTTCAAACTGACCTGCTACATAACAGGAGGGCTAACCAGTGTTGGTCGCTAGCTACGTGTTTCAGGCCTGAATGTATTTCCCTGGGATATTGTCACATTCCTGTGAGTCTCCGGCCAATAGAATCTGCGGTCAGCCGCACGTACAGTTTTATTGTGGGAGAGTATGCTCCAGTGTAAGAATGCCAATGAAGTGATTGATATCATCTCTTCTTAGGACTGCGGTATGTCCGTGTGAGTGTGAGAGAGAGCGAGAGAGAGGTGCCTTCTCCGCTGTGGACACATGTTTGATACATTACTTGATTTGGACCACAGTCGCTTGCGTGTGGCAGACACAGATCAGAACTCTGTCAAATAACATCATTCAGTACCTACGCCAAACAGCACATTTATATGTGTGTGTGGGTGTGGGTGTGGGTGTGGGTGGATGGGTGGAACAGGACAAAAGAGGGTTGATGCGTGACAGAGTGATAGTATGATTTAGCGACAGAGTTATGAGGAATTTATAATCGTGTGCCTTTGTGTGTGTGTGTGTGTGTGTGTGTGTGTGCGTGCGCGCTCATTCTTCAGGAATCTCGTCATTGATACCAAAAGGACAGAGCTTGTCTGTATCAAAACACTGTGTCTGTGCTGCATTGGGGTTATCTGATTGGCTCCAGACGGAACAACGAACACTGATTCTGGAAATAGATTTGGGGGGCTTCCACCGACCCAATGGACAGACGGACATGCACGCATGCGATCACATGTGCAAAAAACAAAAACACATGCACACATAAATGTAAACATGATTATCATTCGGAGAAAGCCATTCATCATATCAGTTCTGTACTTGAAATCAAGTGTTGTAAACGTACCTGCTAATGTGTACTTGGGTCTGGTTAGATGCCGGTGTGCTCCTGACTCTTCAACACCACTAACAACACGCCGTCTGCCCGTGACATCCGGGTACAGCGCTAGTTTTACCTTCCCCTGCCGGCACTTAGCCTGCCAGTTACTGTCAATCAAACACAGACACCGTGGTCCCACTCTGTTCGGTGACATATGCTACCTTCTTGAGTCTAGACAACTATAGCAACATTCGGGACAACCAGAAATTGATGTTGCACAACAGGTGCCAGAACAAAACGAAGTGGACAGTGTCCAACAGACTTCTGGTCCGCAGTGACAAGAGGTGTTTGGCACAGCAGAGGTGCAGTTTTGAAAGGGAGTAAATCAGGCAGAATTCATTAGTGGTGGAGATGTCGGGGTCATCAATCGTCTCCAATCAAATCAGCTCCTCTCATTTCCAGTGAAGTCACAGCCATAACGCACTGACAGGAGAGGAGGGTCTAGACCGGCTTCTTCTTGTTCCCTGAATATTTATGATTCAAGTGTTTGCGGGAGCTTCATGCTCCTCACCAGAGCTATGCGCTCCTCCCTGTTTGTTTTAGACAGTTAAGTAGTAACTAACCAATAGGTTAAGATAGGGAACAAACGGTGCTCTTCCAGTAAACAACCTGGGGCTGAGCGACTGTATCGTCAAAAATGTTTTTATATTTCATGTTTCACTCTAATAAATGGATTTATTAATTAACATTCATTCCACAAGTTAGCCAGTTTGTAAACTGCTCAGTCAGTTTACTTGACTGAGCTGTCAAGTGCATCTTCAAGGATTTTCAGACGTGACTTAACCAGCAATTTATTATTACCATAAGTTATAAGCTCAGTATTCATAATGAAATGCTTGGAATATGTTATCCATAAATATGCCACTTCTGAATATCATGATTGTGTTTAACCATGCTCGTGGCATGTTACTCGTGGATCACCGTGGTGTTTTTGTCACGACAAACAATAGTGACAATTTTATTTTATCTGGTCAAAAATCTACTGGATTGATTTGCACAGAATTTGCTATTCACTATTGAATGGATTGCCAATTTTGTACTCACTTTCATGTCATCAATTGGATGAATTGTAATAACTATGGTGATGCCCTGACTTCTCCTCCAGCATGTTACCATGCTGATGTTAATAATCTCTGACTAAATGTGACTAAATGCTGAGCTTTTATTTATTCATTTACAGAAATAAGCTTTACTTTGAAAGATACTTTGGTAGAAATGACCCCTTTCACTTAAACACACTGCCCTGGGAGGACCTTAAAGCTACAGTTGGTAATCTTGAAAAACTAGCAAGAAGTGCGTTAGATTTTAAGAATGTTCCAACCAAAAAACCCAGCCCAGTGTTGCCATTTATTTTCTAATGAAAGTAGCACTGACAGCCCGTCCATCCAGGCCTCCCTCCAAAGCCACTCCTCCAAAATTATCATTATGAATGTAAACAATGAACATGGATATATAAGAAGTGGACGTAGTCATCGTGACGTCACCCATTGGTTTGTGGATGTCACCGTGTTGTTTTTGTTGTTCTTGGAATGCGGAGGACTGACGTAGAGACATCGTATACGGCTTGACCTGTCAATCACAGTAAGCCCGCCCTAAAGCACACTCTGCTTTATGGTCTATTTGACTCTAAATGGAACACTTAATGAACATCATGCTGTATTGAAGAAGACTTGAAACTAGTGGAACTCATGTTTACAATGTTTACTGAGGTAATAAATCAAGTGAGAAGTAGTAATTTTCTCATAGACTTCTATACAATCAGACTTCTTTTTGCAACCGGAGGAGTCGCCCCCTGCTGGTCAGTAGAGAGAATGCAAGTTTTGAGACACTTCCGCATCGGCTTCACTGGGCAGAACCGGCGGTTAGTACTCATAGCTGTTGAAGACTCGGTGACGAGCACAAGGGCCCAGGCAGAATAACCGCAGGTAGACAGGCAGTCAGACAGATACGTAGACAGGTAGACAGGTACAAAGCCCGTCCAATCCTTCCATTCGGGCCAATTGAAATGATTGGACAGTCCTACGACAGCTACAGGTACAAGATTTTTTATTTTTTTTTGTCATAGCATTTAAATCATTGATTGCTTTCAGGATGTAATGAATAGGAGTAAATGGGAGTAAAGAATTTCATCAAATATATCAAGAATGTTTTTGAAAAAGATTACCAATCCTACAGGTTTTTTTGATTATCACATTTAAAAAGATGCATTCGTGATCAACTTGTTACAAACGTGTCTTACATGCAGTTTAATCTTTGTATAGTGATTTAGCTCTAGTTGTTTCTGGGGTCTGATCACAGCGGCTTGTCATATTGACGAGGCCCAATGGACATCTGATAGTAGATGATCAATACTTAAGACACACATGCACAGTGGGAGGGGCTCCCAGTCTCTTGATGGGAGGGTTAACCGGTTCCAGCCTTTAAATGACTTGTTGCCGTGGCAACCCCAAACCTCCTCCCTCCAGTGGACAACATTGGGAAACTTCTAATGAGTTTCCAAAGCCAGGGACACTATATCACTTACACACACACACGCCCACACACACGGCAGTCTGTAGAGCCAGAGAGTGAATGGAATTTATTGTTATTGTGATAACCTGGGAGTCCAGCAGTGGTCCAATGTGGCTGAAATAAGGCTGTTTGAGCAAGGCCTGATTTAAAGTGGGACTCCTGGTGGACACACACACACAAACACACACACTTAAACGGCTGTCTCTCTCTCCAGCTCTCTCTGTCTTGTCGAGCTCTGGGTGTGTGTGTGTGTGTGTGTGTGTGTGTGGAGGTACGAGCATGGAAGTATTTTTGAGGATCGTGGCAAACCGTGCCAACCTCTGCTGAGATACGACCGTGTGCGAGCATGTGTGTGCCTGTGTAACTTTACAGCTGCGTCCCAGAGGGGGGTCAGGTCTCTGTATGTCTGAACTAAGCCGGCAGCCATGACAAACATTAGGCTATTGAATTATGAGGTGCCTGCTAGAGTGTGTATCTGCTGTGTGCATGTATGTGAGCGGGCCCGTGTGTGGTTGTGTGCAAACATTATTATTGCAGGTAAAGTCTATCCAGGGGTGTAGTAGATGGTGCCTCGTGCATTGTAATGACACCAGATATAAGTATTGAGTTTCATATCAAAAATCTTAAAGTAATGCTGTTTATGGCAATAGCAGCAGAGAGCGTTCCTTTTCTAACACACTTCTACACATTCACAGAAAACAAAGCAGGCCTTCATTGTATATCGAAAATTAGCATTTCGTTTTTGGGGCTTTTTCTTCAAACTTTGAGATATTAATGGAATTAGCGGAAACCAACAAGTCCATCTCTGACATGACAGCAGTGTGAAAAATCACACTTTCAACTGTTCAGTTATCTGTATTCTAACTATTCATATTATGCTGCCTTCTTCCCTTCTGAGCTGTCTGCTGGGACCTGAGGCACAGGAAGGCTGCATATCTTACAGAGTTCAGGCAAACACAAGTGACTGAAACTACAAACTGGCCATAGCGTTAGTACCAAGTTGGCAGACTGAACAATTTGGCGAAGAATGTGGATTTGCTCGATGAGTGGATTTGTCACAAGTGTGCAGGTGGATTGGGCAGAGCATCGGGGATCTGCAGACTCACGCATGTAATCCACAGCGGTCCTTTACGGGCCGTGGCTCATCGACTGCAGTTCACCTTTGCTGCTGGATATACTAACGTTACAACCAAACTCTTTTTCACTCAGCACGAATTAACTAGCAATGAGCGGTTCTCCGCAACACCGCGAGCAGCAAGCACCAGGGCCCACCTCGGCTCCACCGACAATCTACCGTCTTTGCCCAATTTTAGATTTGAGTTAGGCTGTCATCTCTGTCAAGACGCCGATGGCCCACTTTGAGTCTCACAACAGCCCTTTAGAAACCGACGGGTGACTCCGGAGACCACGTCCATATTGTATACATTCTATGGTACAAACAGATTAAGAACAACGTCATGCTACATTAGCTGCTAGCCGTTCTTGTACAGACCATGGACTGTATAAAAGAAGTGGATAAAAGATTTGTCGTCGTCATCTAACTTTACGGCTGTCGCCATGTTATTGTTTTGCAACCAATGAATGGAAGTTACCATATTTGGAATGCGGAGGAGTGACGTAGAGATGCAGTAGTAGCTCTGGTAGTGGCAGCGGCCTGTCAATCACAGTAAGCCCCGCCCTAAAGCATACTCTGCTTTATGGTCTATTTGAATCTAAATGGACCATAACTTACGAAATGAACATCGTGCTGTATTGAAGAAGACTTGAAACTAGAGATTGAGACCATAAACTCATGTTTACAATGTTTACTGAGGGAATACATCAAGAGAGAAGTAGAGTCATTTTCTCATAGAATTCCATACAGTTGGACTTCTTTTGGTGAGCAGAGGAGCCGCCCCTTGCTGGTCAGTATCGGAGAATGCACGTTTAAGACACTTCTGCTTTACTTGGCAGAACCGCAGGTTGCCGTCTGGTACAGACTTATGATAATGAAGTAAAAGTCAGAATTTGACGATTATGACCAAAACGTAGCATGTATCCTTGAGGTCCAACAAATGTGTTTAATACCTTTTGTTACCCGTTCGGACCAACAGAAAAGAACGGCATTGCCATTTGATGTTAGACAGCATCACTTGACTTGACTTTAATCTGCACTATCATCTGTTTAAACCTGCATAAAACTCCTAAAATTTGGCCGATGTGGTGACTGCATGTGGCACTGGTTAAATGTTGATCTGGACATGCTGAAGACATGGGCGAGGTTCTGACTGATGCACGACTACAGAGAGCCGCTGGAGCATAAATTCAACCACATGAAGGCATGACCTCATAGGATGAAAAAGGGTTTATGGCAAACTACTTCATTCCAAATTAAATCAGACATTTTATTTTATTAGATTTAACAAGAAAATATGCATCCGTCTTTTGACATGTTTATGGTATCAGACTTCTCATTGGACAATGTTTGCAGTAGAATATCGCTGAATATCTCGCAAGCAGAAAAGCTGCATGGCAGTCTCGGTCTGTCCGTCCTTCGCTTTGGTCAGAACTGAAATATCTCAAGTACTGAATGGATTGTCGTGAAATTGTGTGCAGGTATGCATGGTTCCCAGAGGATGTATCCTACTGACTTTGCACATTTTCCTGAGCTTTAGAATTGTTACATGGGAAAGGACTGATTTGACAAAACCCAAAATAATGCAGAGACACTAAGCATGGGCCAGATGTTGAAGGGAGGCAAATAGTCTTTACAAACGCACATTTAGATTTTTTTTCCCTCCAACTTTTAATTGTCCTTCCTCCCTCGACTCCCATGCGGTGATTTAGAAGCGGAGCGATAGGATCCTGTTTGTGGTGTCTTACGGCCTTGTTAATGGTGATAACCTCACATATTACAGCACTGACCTCATCTGGAGTTATTAAAGAGTCACCGTTATCATCTCTAATGGCTGAAGATATACACAGAGTGGGGTTAGCGAGCTCACCGACCTTCGTTACTCCTGTAGAAGTAATTAAAGTCTGTGTGAGTCAGACGGTAAGTCATTGTGTTTGTGCGATGTGATTGGAGTGATCCAAAGTTGTGCCTGGCAGAGACACCGAGTATAAAATGTGAGTGGGGGGGGACGGCAAATGGAGAGCATGTCCTGGAGGAGATAAAGGAAATGTCTTAATGATTGGCACTCATTTTATTACCTCCATAATTCAAGGCTACTCAGCTAGGGATGGACCGGCCCTGGTAATGAACATGTCATCAGGAAATGGGCCATGATTTCAAGTTTCCCATATTTTAATATAAAAGCAGTAGTGTTGCAATGTAAAATGTCAGTATATGCCGCAGTGTTACTCTGACATCATAGAGCTTGCATCCCCATGTCTGAGGCCATCGGACAGCACTCTGCTGTAAAACAATGGAATGCGTGATTCGCTTGTAAAGGTGTTACTCATGTGTGAGGGCAAGATGCTGCCTCCAATCTGCAGTTGGATTGGTGCTGTATCTCTGGTAATGTGGGCAATGTATGGAGAAAAGTGACCGGCACAGAAGATGAACATCTTGGGTTACTAATTGACCGACATTCCAACCCTGACCACTTGGTTACAACTTTAGTGACCATAGGAATGACATTGCACGTACAAAAGCAGTAAGATTTCCTCCCAGGGTGTCAGTTTGAAAACTCTAATACCCTCAGGGGCACAATAAAAATCTGTACGTGTGGTGAGCCGAGTCGATCGCGTGCTAAGGACCAAACAACTTCATCATCAATGCAGATGAGAGGAACCACGAGCAGATACAAATATTGATACGCTCATCCAGTGGTCGCATTAGAAGTTGTCCTCTTAACTTTACATCATGTCTAATATTTCCGTGACTTGTGACACCATGTTAGTCATGTTCCAATTGAAAGATCTGCAACAGATTTTTACATTATTATTTTTTCATTTTATTTGAACACACTGACCACATAATGAAAAAAAAAGAAAGAAATGTGACAGGAGGAGTCGAGAAGCTTGGGAACAACGTTTCTGGAACAATAACAAAAAAGGGGGGAAAAGAAAACTAAATGCAAACAGAGTAATATGACTTCTGGTGGCAGAAAAGAAAACCGGATGTTGGATTTTATGAGACTGGAGGATGCTGGAGGAGTTCTTACTGCTGCTTCCAAACCGAAGTGGAAAAGTAGCAAACTCATGAGGGCTACCTCTGTTACCAGAGAGAAAGACTGAAGACACTAGTTTTAAATGTTTTTTTGGGTAGAAAAACAAATCTAAGCCAAATTTGTATTTATAGTTAATATTCTCCAAAGAAGATGCTAGAATTGAACGTCAATCAAAGATGTGGCTGTAAAACAGTTCAAACATGTTCTTTATAGTAAAGTTAAAAACACGACATTATGCATCATAACATATCAGATATTTATTCATGAAACATAACCTCAATAACTTCTAACTTAATTGTATGCTGCCACTCCTAAAACCAATGTTGGACACATTGTAACTCGTTTAAAATACATATTCACATGTATCAAATATTCTAGTTATTCCTAAAAAGTCAATATTCCTACTAAACTGTCTACATGGCTAAAAGTGAAAATGAATATTCCACTGATATTACCGCATAGAAAAACAGTTTTGCATACCTGTGACCTTCAAGCTATTATTTTTATTGCTATTCAAGAGATCAGACGGGTTTGTAAACAGGCAAGAGGCTGTGTGTCGCAAACTGCAGTAAAAAACCCAATTGAGACGCATATTCGGAATGCACTGTATTCACAGCCAAAGACTGCTGCTAAAACCCGAATAATAACGGCCCAAATGTCTTAATTGGACAATGCTACATTCAGACTAAGCACTAATTTTGAGGATAAGTTGTATACATGACCTGTATCAAATTTGGAATACTGTCATATTCAGAATAATGGTGGAATATTAGTGTGGATTAACATTAATTCAAGCTGGCCAACTATTCTTTAAAGCAGGGGACTTTTTAGAGCCATTCTTCACAACGTTTCTGATACCAAAAAAAATCAGACTTGAATAAAACTAAACCTTGAATCACAGGTAGTCCCCCTGCATGTCTTAATTTAAGTGTCTCAGTCTGGTTCAATAACAAGCCAGCTCTCTCTCTCTCTCTTTTTTCCCTGCGGTGATATGTTGAGAGCTCTGATGGATGGGTGGTATGTATGAATGACTGTCTCTATTTATTGGAGGCGGAGGACACAGACGCTGTGTTGTTGGGACAGGACTCAGACCGTGACCCCGTGACCCCCTGCATCTCACGCACACAATTTCAGGTGGTTCCATAATGAGCGTGTCCCGGTCACAGCAGCCCCTTTCACCTGACCGCTCACACACCGATGTAGACACAAACGCGCGCTGATCAGTCATCGTGTCTCTGCTCGCTGTAATGAGTCAGACTGACTTTGATAAGTAAGCTGTAATGAGTGCAGGCTGCAGTGCACTAGTGTTAAACTCTCTTCTCATTAGAGGACCAAGCACCAAGGATTCTATGACACCATTTCTATAGGCTGTTGTTTGTTTTCCTTTCTTTTTTTCAGAATATCAGACCAAGCAATGTAGATAGATATTATAGGGCCAACCAGGTGGCAATCCTCCGGGTTTGAAAAGTGAAGGCAATTCAGAAGTACATTAAACCTGCATTCTCTCTAATGGCCATCTGGGGGCGACTCCTCTGGTTGCAAAAAGAAGTCTGATTGTATACCTGACTTCTGGTACTTATACGGCACAAATTCAATACCTCTTTTTAAAGCTTAACTTTGAAACAGGTAATAACCATGACTTTCTACATAAAAAAAAGTTGTCTACACAAGGACTCCAAAATTGGCAAAATAGTCCAATCAGAAACAGCTTAATCAAAGATGAAGAAAAAATCATTTTACCACTTTTCATCAAACGATGCAGGGTAACCCCTGACCATTCATACATTGAT
The DNA here is from genome assembly GCF_050575085.1 of Anarhichas minor. Taxonomy (NCBI): domain Eukaryota; kingdom Metazoa; phylum Chordata; class Actinopteri; order Perciformes; family Anarhichadidae; genus Anarhichas; species Anarhichas minor. The sequence continues at coordinate 4,153,799 of NW_027466469.1, read as the reverse complement.
TTCAGGGGCTACCATGCAAGGTCCCACGTGCCCATCAGAACTATGTAAGCATTTTGGGGTTAAGTGCCCAAGGATACATTGACGTGGACTACCAAAGTCGGGGAGCGAACCGCCTATCTTCTGATTTAAGGACTACTCGTTCTACCACTGAGCCATAGTCGCCCCCATCATTGTCCAATACTTTGGTTCCCCAGAACTAATGACATTCCTATCAGCCTCAGCTGTACTTAGAGTTAACTGTGAATAAGCGAATGTTAACATGCTAACACACTTAACTAACAGAGTAAATTTGGAAAATAAATCCCGCTAAACATCAGCATGTTAGCCTAGTCATTGTGAGCATATTAGCATGCAGATGTTAGCATACAGCTTAAATCACTGCTTAGCCTAAGTAGCCTTACATCTGCTAGCATGGATGTAGACTCTAAAGACTCATTTCCACCCCATGGTTCGGTTTGACTCAACTTACTTTTGGTACCAGTATTTTTCTCTATTTTGTTTTCCACTGCAGATAGAAACCCACTAGAGTAGGCAGGATTCTTAGACGTTCGACGCTGCGTGAAACTTGCGTGACATCATCTTTAACGCGACACTCGCTGGATCCTTTCATCTGCAACCAAACAGACAAACGTCTTGACTTCGTCAATGGTACACTGCAGTATTGCAGGCTGACATTTATTAAAATCTGGGGTAAATAAAAAAATTGTGTTCGCTATTGACGGAAGCTTTGCTATTTAAAAATGGTGGATTCACACTAGTGACGATTCTCCAATCAGTCCATAGTGTTTTAACCCCACCTTCTAATATCACAACAGCTTGCTTGGAACCTCAACCAAAGTGGTACCAAAGAAAGTACCAGGTATGAGGTGCGATCCACAACCACAACCTTCCATCCTGCCATATGCAGAAGGAAACTTTTTTGTTTTTACCATATGTCTCATTATCAGATTTTTGGATTCTCAAACTAATGAGCTGTGACATGATGAAGTTGTCGATGTTGGTTTGAGCAAGCACTATGCAACATTTCAAACAATTAAATGATAGACATAATATACATACATTTCTGTCAGTCCAAAACACATAATTCTAAATAGGTATTATCAAAAAGTTTAGAGCATTAAGAACACACAATCTATATTGTTTGTGTTGTTGCTATTCAGAATATAGGACCCCTTACATTGAAATGTACGACAAATTAACAGTGCATGCATCACGTAGGCTAATTTTCTTGGGTCATGAGTCACAATATCAGGGAGCTACAGTAAAAAGGGTTATCAATCACAGTAGAAAGTAGTGGCTGAAGAGTTGCAGCTCCCTCTGGAACAATTATAAAAGTTATTGCAGAACATTTGGCAGACACGAAGCTGGCAGCAGCGACACAAACAAGAAGTTGGCCCCATCTACTCAAAGCTTTCAATCATGATTAACCTTGCTCACTGGCTAGACAAGACCTCATTGTGTATCTATGTGTAATGTACTCAGCTTGATGCACTTGCATAAAATTGTTGAGCTACTTTAATTACTACTTCACCTATGGCTCCTTTGCTGCAGACATTTGTCAGAGTTGCTTGTTGAATAATTTTTCTGTCACTCATTCTGTCTGACAATCGAGATTAGCCTGTTTTTCTCGTTAAGGATGCAAAATGTGTTGATGTTTTTTGATGGTGTTTGGCTGACTAGTACAGCGGTACATCTAGAGTGAAAAATGTTGACAAATGTTAACTTTTAAAATCAATTCAATGTTCTCTATACGGAATTCCGAGCAAATCTATTGGCTCCACACGGCTCTCAACATGGCGACCACTTGCAGCTAACTGTGCAAGCAACAGCAACATCGCTGATAGAGCTAACAGTGTTTACCTGAGGGGGAAACGAAGGTTGGGCGCCACACTTCTGTGACAACTGATAATGCTGTGCCGATCAACAGCATTATCATCCTGTTTAAGAGCTTTGCAAAGTGGTGGCAATTAGTTAGCCAGTTGGCAGAATAGAAAGAGACACGTGCACATTATATTAATGTTACGGCTCCTGTGGATAGAACCTTTAAACTATTACTAAAATAGTAATATAGTAATTAATATACATCAGGTCTGCTTGGAAGACTTCTAGATGATGTTCTTAAAAACATTTATATTTTTTGTGCCTGATAACAAGAGTTGGGGCACAGACATAGACACAACATGTAAGACAGGCCATGTGCCGTCAAGGGAGAGTGAGACAGGCTGCAGGTCACTCTATAAACCCTCCTTTATAAGGAAGCGGGGCATAACCTATCTCCCCCAGGACCTCCTCATGAATGACCCACTCAGCTTTCCCCTTAGCCTGATTCAGTGTGTGTGTGTGTGTGTGTGTGTGTGTGTGGTGTGGTGTGTGTGTTCGTAGATGTTTGTGTTGAGCGATATCACACAAAGTTCCTGGATATAATCAGAAGATGAAGTTATTTAAGTTATAGTGAATATCTAATTTGACATCCTTGATGTGACACATTGTAATAAGAGTCCCTCTGTTTCTTTGCATGTAGTGTATATCTCCGACACACACATACACATATACAAACACACGTCGCCCTGCCAAACAAACAACCTTGGTCAGCCGTGGTGTGCCGAGGTATTTACGCTAAACGGTGGGAATGAAATTCCATCGCACGTCCTCATGTTCAGCAACACATTCCACTGAGACCCTCAGACTGAGTCCCTTCAGCTCTCCGTTGGTGAAATTTATCTTCTTCCCTCGTATGAACTACTCGTTGGCAATTTCATTTCTATGGCGCGCTTCATTTGAATTTAAAGGAACAGAACACAGTTTTTGTCATGTTATAGTAGTCTATGTGTCAACCAGGAGTCCTTTTCAGACATACAACTGAGTCTTTTTTACTGTTTCTACAGCTCTGGACCACTTCCAGCATCATTTTTCAGACATTTTTTCAGAGAAGCACTACACTTGACATTGACGAACATATCAATTTGTTTTTTAGCCTCCACAAAAACAGTAAAATCCTTTTTGAGAACACTACAACTGATTTTGATGTATTGTTTCTTGTCAGCTAGAAAAATAGTTATAGTTAAATCATTGTGCAAAGTTATTGTGCAGCATGCATTACAGTGGGCAGTAGCTATAGAGTTCTGCAGGAATGAGTCCTAAAACCAGCAAATGAGTCAGCAATTTTGCACTTCCGCTCCCTTGTCTCAAAGTCAATGATTTTTTAAAATTGGTTTTGGTGCCTGAAATAAGGTCTGTTGTTAACAGCATTCAAGTTAATATCCCACTCTGGAAATTTTAAGCTTTTACGTGTCGTAAAAAAGACGGTTACTACCAAGCGGCTAAATGAGACTAATAAACGTCATCACGCCAAACACTAGTCCGCCTTTAGCTAAGTAGTGGTGACGTGACGTCATGTGACCGTGGTGTAGTTCGTTAGTAGCCCGATGTTAGCTTTTTTAATTCCGGGGATTACATTCCCGCTTTAAAAATCATAATAGTGGTTTGTTAGTTTATTTTTCTGCAATAATCCAAATGGAACCAGATCAATGCTTCTGGGTTGGCCTGATGCTGATGCAGCAGGGCTAGCTTTGTATTTTTGATCTAAGCTCAGCTAAACATGCTAACATTTGCTAATTGATACAAACAGACATTAAGCGTTTTTGAGGAAAAGTTTCAAAAATACAGAAGGCTCAGCAGGCTCCTTCCCAAACCTGTTTACTGTATTTGAGAAAGACAAGAATATAGCATTTTCTATGTTCAACCACATTAATTATACCGATGTAAGAAAGAACATTTTCTCAGATAGAGGAGTCTCAATTTTCCCCTTGCGGGAGATGAACGAGAACCAGAATAGAAGACACTCCTCAGTGCTCTGGGCGGACATCAGGCCATTTGTCTCAAGTGAGTCCGGAAATAAGAAAGCCAGGATCAGGATGCACGCTCGTACGCACACACGGACACACACACACAGAGCCAACTGCAATCCTGAAATGAGATTAATAAATCACCCCTAACTGTCAATTGTGTTAGCAAGGGACCTTCCATTCATCATGAGCTAGGGACAGGAAATGCGGTGAGCAGCCAACATAATACAATACATCCATAAGGTAATAACGGCTAACAGAATAAAACAAAGTGTAATATAGATGCAGCAGGTGGCTGTCTGGAATCTTTGCAATATTCTTTTCTTAAAGCAAAATAAACAAGTACTGTGAATGATAGTATTCATTCATTTTCATTTTCAACCATATTATAGAAGATTAATGAATCATCATTCATTTTGATGCAGGATCTGAATAACTGCTAATGGACAACAATTAAACTTGTTAGATGGAGAGTGTGTAGGTGGCATCAAGCGAACACCCCTCCGCTCGCTCTTCCCTTTTTAAGACTGCGGGAACCTTGGGTAACACTGTTCCCCTCAGACGCCATCTTTACCATGACACTAGAAACATGGCGGTGCAGGATTGTGGAGAAACTGGAAACGCATTCTTAAATCCGTCAGTCTCATGGGCTTCAATGGAAATCAATAACAGGGTCGTCTCGATGATTGGGTTCGTCATTGAGCCCTCGGGAAAACCACCAGGAAGAGGACTGCATCATTTGCTTTCATAAGTAACGCGAAGGGCTGACGTCAGCCGCCTTCAGAGTAGGAGCTCTGACCAAGAGTGTCTTGACTTTGTCAAAGTCACTTGAAAGATATCAGACCACACGGACTGAACTTAGTGGGGCATATTTAAAGAAGCAGCAATTATGGTGAGGTTTTTTTTTCAAGCCTGCCAGTTCAATCCTAACCAGCTCTGGTCTAGTTGAAGGGATGAGGAAATTCACCATTGCTGAACTACAGTTAAGTTTCCCGAATAGGTGACATAGCCTCGTCCAAACTCCAATTCCTCCACATATAACAAGAGTCAGTGTCAGGATTACGTGCACAATCAACTCATATACTCCCTTAGATAAGTGTTGTGTCCAGGTTAAAATGTGGATAACCATATCATTGTGTGTAAGCCTCACAAATCCCCTGCTAACACATACAGATCACATAGAAAGCCATTTCCATTTCCCCCCCAACATTGGCCAGCTCAAGGTCTTAAGCTAGTTCCTAAACTAAATTTATTACACTATTATGATCCATAAGTGCACTTGCAATTAACAAATATCTTGAAGGTATTGCATGTATCGTGTGGAGGAAGTGTTTTCAAAGGTAAACGTGAGTCCAAGCTTCAGTAGTAGTAGTAGTAGTGGATACAATAGTTGCTCTCTCATTTCATGAATACGATGTGGAATTGTAGGGTGTAGTTGGCCTGAAAAGGCTCACTCAATTAGCTGATTGGGCCACATCTGCTTCTTCAAGCAGAGATCATGCTGCATGAATTACCATTGTCTTCTTTACAGTTTGTAAATGCCTTTTAAAGGTCTGTTTGTTTGGTTTAATATTTTGTTTCATAAGTTTCTGAAACTCATACCACATCATAACTTTCTAAATTGAACTGAAAACACTGTGAAAGGGTTAAAGTTCTAAGACGTAAACAGGGACAACACTGTGATAGCAACCCGTCCATCACAAGGTAGCCCCGCCCGAAAGCATACCCTGCTTTATTGTCAATTTTACTCTAAATGGGACCATTTACTAAATGAACATCATGCTGTGTTGAAGAAGACTTGAAACTAGAGATTGAGACCATAAACTCATGTTCACAAAGTTTACTGAGGTAATAAATCAAGTGAGAAGTATTTTCTCATAGACTTCTGTACAATCTGACTTCTTTTGGCAACCAGAGGAGTCGCCCCCTGATGGCCATTAGAAAGAATGCAAGTTTAAGGCACTTTTGCTTTGGCTTCACTTTTCAGACCTGGAAGTTGTCGCCTGGTCGGATGGGTTTTGTACCATCCCGAAATTGAAAATCACACAAGCAGTTAGCCAGTTGTTTGGTGTTCAACTTCTTCCATCATTTCTTTGTGCCATAGAGGATGGCCAAATCGTATCCGCATTTGTATTCTTCATCATGTATTGTCCGCGTCTATGGCCTCAGGCTATTCTCCTTGCCTTCAAGTGTGGCCTTGCGGAACATAAAATCCCACTTTTACCTTTAGGAGTAGTCGGATGACACTTGATGAGAACTTTGTTCGTTTCAAGCAAACCATAACCTTTAAGTCCCGGTTGATTCGGAGACACCCTAATTACTGGTGAAAACAGCAAATGCAGTTTAATACTACACGACCCAGAAGACTGGAAGCGGCAAAACAAACAATTGTGGTTTTGATAAAGGCAGTAATTGGCCTTCTCTCATCATTCTGTGAGCGACCCTGATCAGATTTTATGCTGCTCATGGCAGTCTACAAACATTGCTGGGGAGTTGGAGGTGTGCAGCCTGACTTCACAATGAAAGTCAACATAACAGTCTGTTAGGTCATTTGTACACTACATTCAGGAGCTATCAGGGTTTAGCTCGAGAGGTTTGTATGGTCAATAATCATAGTAGTTTATTACAGCGCTGTATTAAATAATTACCAAATGTCTTGGGCACTTATAACGTGCTGGGTCCAGGTTTTACTGCACGTGATTGATGGCAGGGTTGGTGGTCAACCAGAAATCCAACGCAGACACAAGGTCAGTGAAATCTTTTACTGCTTTGAGAAATGGTGCTGTTTACAACCTCAAACGCACACAAACACACACACACACACACACACACACACACACACACACACACACACACACACACACAGAGAAGGTGATTACTGACCAAGCTATGTGCTGACTTTATGTGTTTCCAGTCAAAATTATTCAGGAATGAAGAGTGACATCCCGGGATTAAAACCGACATGAAATTACAGTTAACCAGCGGTAGAGCACATATGGTTACACACACACACACACACACACACACACACACACACACACACACACACACACATGTAGGTACTTTGAAAGTAGAGGGCCAGCCATTCTGACAGCGACAGCACATTAACAGGATACTGAGCATAACCGATGTTTAGTGTGTGTGTGTGTGTGTGTGTGTGTGTACGTGACCGTGTCTGTTATTTCAGCATCACACACAAACCAAAATTATGATTTAAGTGCATGTAAGTAGATTTCCAAAGAGAGTTGTTTTTTTGCATCTGGGAGAAAGGATATCCACCACAATCTCACACACACACACACACACACACACACACACACACACACACACACACACACACGGACCACAAGTACCACATTATCAGAGCGGCAGAGATCAGTCAAATTAAAGCTGAGCTGCTGAAAACCAATCCATGTTTTTACACTGTCTCTTTTTCTCTCTGTCTCTCTCTCACACGCACACACACACACACACACACATTGCATGGTGAGCTATGTATGATTCACACATCTTTGGTTTGGGCCTGGGAAGAAGACGGACTCATGGTGGACCTTCTGGTTGCTTTTGGTCACAGAACACGTCAGCAGAGGTCTGCCTCAACTCATCGTAGGAGATCTGGTAAAGATCGTCCAGGAGTCACCCCATATGCCTGTTACATTACAAAGTTATCAATTCTCTCCGTTTTTACTGTCTGTCGACAGCAGAGACAGCCAAATAGGTTAGCGTTGGCTTGGCGACACTTGACAAAAATACTAAATGTGATTTGTTTTGCAGATGATCCACGAATAGGCGGTTAGGATGGGACTGAGAAGGAAATTGCCGCATACCCTGCTGACACAGGTTTCCCACTTAATCCCACCTCACTCTGTGTATGGAGTGAGAATAAAAAGTGTTTGATTGATTGATTGATCAAATTAAAGCTGTCGTAAGTCACTGTCAGGATTGAGATGCTGCACAGGAGAGAGCCGACACTCACCAGATTGTGTTGTATTATTAATTTGACATATTGAATGTATTCCAGGAGTAAATTATTGGAATGACCTTTCTTTTTTTTTAGCTTCATCCATGTCTTTGGCTGCTTTGACATCACTTTATTTCCCAGAATGAAGACCACAGCTTGCTGGGACTCGTTGCACCTTGCTAAAGTAAAAGGGAAGCTTACAGAGTGACACCGTGTCTATGCCGGATGCAAGGTATTGCTGGAATCGGGTTGTAGTCCTGGTAGGGTCTCCCAAGGCAATGTAGTCTCAGGGGAAGGGGGCCAGACCAAGAGCGATTCACTGACTCTTTCTAAATCGTTCTGGGGAAAGAGTTGTGGTACCACGCCTGGAAACCGGGGACTCCCTTCTGCAGCCAGACCTGGGAGGGGAGCTTGCCGGTGAGCGTCTGGTGGCCAGGCCTTGGCTCATGGTGGCTGTCAATGCCGGTATTTGTCCTGGAATTTGCCATTGATTATAATGTTAACAGCCTGTGGTCTCACTTGCATGCAGGGCCAAATCTTTTGGGTTTGGCTCAAATATTGTTAAACTGAGGATATGCAGAGCAGAGTTGCCGTGTAATATGTGTGTGTGTGTGTGGGGGGGGGGGGGGGGGGGGGGGGTTGGCAGTGCAGAGTAAACAGCAGCTATGCTAATATCGTCGAGCATCCTACCGAGCAGCGTATGAGCGGTGTTTTCTCAGCTGCTGTGGGCTGTCGTGGTTCTGGACGCTTCCCGCAACGCCGCCACTGAATGTGGGCCTGTTGCTGCACAACAAAGCTTGAATGAAGACCCACTTCTCTGCAGTTGGGTCTAGTTCTCGACTGACTAATCTTTGACTACAAATATTCAATATACTGTGTGTTTGATTATCCCAGGAAGTACGAATATATTTCGTCTCCATCTTTGTTGTGTATTTAGTGCACGTCCCAGACATCTACTATCATTCATGTGCCCCTTAACTAATTGTTGACGTCATATCGGAGTTACTGTAATTACCAGTTCATGTCAACACGTGTTGTATTTACAACCTGGAAACTCTGGAAAACTCCCGATATCTGTATCTGACTTTGGGCTTGATAATACAGGAGTAACTGAAAATCCAACAAACATCAAGGTAGTTAAATTGACCCTTTGCTAAGTCCCGCCCTTGAACGGGAAGGCCAGCTCAGACTAAGGGTCCGACTAGTATCTGCTCCACAGACTCTCATGCAATCGTTTTTAGATTGTCTTCATTTTCAGGCTGGTTAAGTGGATTTGGAGCTAGTCATGGTTATATGTTGTGTAATAGTGATACTCGTTACCCGGAGATGTTGGAAGGAGAAGATATACGTTTCTAAAATGTTACTTTTCTACCTAATAATTCAAGCAAACATTAGCAGGCGACGTTATCACATCAGTAACTATCGTTAGCCCTTCTATGCTACGCTAGCTACTGAAGGTATACTGAATGTATGCACATGCTGCTTTTGCTTTTTAATGATTGTAACAGTGAATAAAGACCAACCGGCTTTACAGTTCACCAGCTAGCCCAACAAGTAGTTCCATATGTCATTAGGTCACCTCATTGCATGTTAACACCTTGTTTATTTTCCAGCTTAAAGTGATTTATTCCAGTACCCTGGTTTCTTGTGTGCACGTAGACGTAATTTGGTGAGATTGTACTTACGTTTACTCCCAATGCCTATCGTCACAATATATCTCATTTGTGAGAAAGATTTACTGTCTCTGATAACTTAATGAGCCTAATGTCTGAATTTGACACGAGGCAGTTACTCATGCAGCCAAAAAAAAACGTCAGTCAAACAACGTTTGGGCCGTTGCCAAGATTCTGGATTTACAAACGTAATGAGTCCAAGTTGCCCCCATTGCAGCTGCCCCCACACCCTTGAAATTTGGCCCAGGCATGAATATAATCATTTGAAATGTGTTCAATTTATTCAGATCACTGTTCAAATACTATTCCACTAAATCAGGTCTAAGTATTGCCTCAAAGCAGGCCCTTCTCCACACTAAGAGACATAAAACCATAGTAAAAAAATGTTATTTGCTGGCAGAGAGATGTAGCTTGTAATAAATGAATCGATACAGAAATTGGTGTAACTTTGAGACGCCCTTTGTCGTTTTGTTTTTTTATCTTCTTCAGTTTTCTTCTTTTTTTCCGCTCCAAAAGTATAAAGTCTTAAAGTCATACAATCTTGATCTCATTGGCAGTGTCACTACGACTGTCACCACCACTCTGAGCTGAATCTCTTCTTTTTAAATGTGTTTCAGAGGCCGTACGGCGCTGCTCTCTCACTGCTTTGGATTTTTTTTTTTTTTTTGCCAATTTAGATCTAGTCTTCGTCTTTTGACTAAAATGTATTAGTTTAAGTTGACAAAAACTATAGGCAAGTAGTTTAGCCTCATTTTGATTCAATGTATTTTGTATTATTTGAGATATATGTCTTCATATCATACAGCATATTTGTGCTATTCCTTATGATTTCTTATGAGGAGCTGTTTTTAATCGTTTTTGATGGACACATCCAAACTGATTGAAACATCCACCATGGTGGCACATTAGGACATAACATATGGCTGTTGCTATATGAAAAAAAAACACACTACTTTCTTAAACCCACCTCCAACTGTAATTTATCTAACTGAAATCATTTTTCCCTGTCTTCTCAGAGAGCTTGGACGGGGCACCCGTTGCTGATCTGGGACTGTGAGGCCCATTGAATCACCTTCAGCTACACAAATAAAAGAAAATAGATACAAAATAAAATCCGATGAAAATGATGTACATTTTGTTGGTCGGTTGTTTTATGTTGCACTACTTGTAATCGTTTTTGTTGTCTGGAGTTACATGTTGGTCATGCAAAGAAAATAATTGACTTAAAAACACCTACGACACTTCATTTGATGTCACGCCATCTTTCAAAAACATCAAAATTTGATAGGGCAAAGAAATGCATTAGAATATCTGAAAACACAAAGAAGAAGAATTCATGAAGAGTGGCATTACAATATACATATACATAACCATATACAATAAGGCACTGAGACACAGAAACATTATAAAAACACTCGCAGTGGCTTAGAATGTGCTGTTGAATGTTATGTTTTGCTTCACTGAGCTCAAATCTCAGAAACAGAAATCGTTACAGCATGATGGCTAATAAATACTGACCACTGCTTGGTCTTTGGTTGCCACGTATCTTCAAACAAAGGTTCGTATGATTACTCCTCATGTAGCAGTTGTGTACTCTCTCTTTTGCGTTGTGTTTTGATTCAGGCACTCTTGATATCTTTTTGGCTCCAACCAGCCGTTTATTCACTGGACAGCATATAGTAGACACATCTCGTGGTCACAAACTCCGGGAACACGGAGACAGCGTGCAGCAGACTGGTCTTACATGTAAACAAAATGACATTTATCTCAATCTACCTGGTAACAAACAGAAGCAGGGTGTCTCACAGCCCACCTCGTGGTCACAAACTCCGGGAACTGCCAAAGCAAAGAAAGAAATGCTTTTTGCTGTTTGTTAGCATGTTACTAATGCTAAATGAAGTTAGCAGTATGAGGCATTTGCTCTAGAAATTATAAATCGAAAAATTCTACGAACAAAAAGGAACTTATACAGATATCACAACGGAGCTCGTCACGGATCAACCTACCATGGAGACAGACAGCGTGCAGCAGACGTCAGACGGCGCGCAGCAGACGTCAGACGGCGCGCAGCAGACGTCAGACGGCGCGCAGCAGACGTCAGACAACGGGGCGAACCACTCAAGTCTGCGGGGGCCCAGCAGAGAGCGCTCATGTGACACACAACACACTTGTCTCCGTGGGAAACTAATGATAATAAGTTGTAAATTATATTTACAGAAATGGGAGGAAATAATATGAAAATGATATGGATTACTAAAAATTTAAATTCACAGTAAAATGAGCAAATAATGACCAGTGATGGCAAGTGGAATCATTAACTCTGTTACACTCATCTTGTTGTGCGTTTTCTTACGAAAACTCGTGTCAACTTCCGCTCTTTACATGCATGCGGTTCAAAATAAACTTCAGTCTTCACAGGAAACGCAGTCAGGTTAACGATCAAAAATACTTGGTTAGGTTTAGGAAAAGATCGTCTTTTGGGTTGAAATAACCACGGAATTACCGTAACCATTTACAAACTGTATGTGACAAAAACGTCAACGTTGACTTCTTGTTTCACATCGGGAAGGAACACGGATCTCCTGGCTGAGAGATTGCTGTTTGTTGGGCCCATTACCGCCACCCCTGTGTGTGCTTCACTGATCTTTATTCTCACTCATGATTTCGGGGATAACATACAAAGAAATGTCGTGGGATATCTATGAATTAAGGCGCATTTGTTTTTTCGTAGCTTTTGCTACGAATGGTGGATGAGACCAGCCTGTTGGGCGACATCACTTGCACCCGATGGATATTTGTGCCGTTGTTGCAACTAGGACAACTTACCCATGCATTCTCAAGTATGCTGCAGGACAATACACAATATTCTAACTGATTGAATGATTAATCTTGGCCTTCTAATAGATGATAAAGACTTCTCACGAGGACGGTTAGGCACTTCTTAAGTAGTGTAAACAGAAATGCACGTGCATTAATCGTTTGTGTCCATTTGCCGACGTCTGAGACTGACCAGACACCAGGTGGTTGGAGGAGCGAATAAACAACCGTTCATGAATCAGATAAAGATTTAATCACTCTTATACTAGTTATTCGGTTAATTTATGGACTTAAAACCTCCAAAGTTGAGCTCTCAAAGACACCAAGGCCAAACCGTCCCATCGCAGAGCGCCATGACACCCGTACAACCACCAACGACCCTGCAACGTGAGTCAGTAGGACGGAGGGAAATTCCACGTCAGAGTGTTTCTCAAAGATACAGCCTTTTCCACAGCTTACCTCTGTAATTGAATTAGGAAGTGGTGGGACTCTAAAGAGCTGCAGAGAGGGTTGTAAGTAAACAGACGTGGCCTTTTAATCTCCGCCTCCGTTTGAAGTGGATAAACCCCCCCCCCCCAAGTCCTTTTTATGAGGTGTACTTCTCTCGGTGTTGTGCTGTGGAGGATTGAGTTTCACAAGGGGGGTTAGTTGGTTTATTTTAGAACAAGGCAATGAAGGTGGGGGCTGATGAGAACAGGAGAAAAAACTGTTCATGGAGATGGAAGCGGGAGGTGAATGCTGAGGAGAACGTGGTGTTCCGGAGAGAAGAGGAGAGATAGGGAGAAGTCAGACAGGGTTTAAGTCAAAGTGGGTTGTAACAGTTTGTTTAGGTGGTCAAAGGCTCCCCTGGGTCAGGGTCAGAGCTGATGCTGGGAATCTGGGATGTAATGCTGGGAAAACACTCCAACAACCACCAGATAATACACACTGCATGTGTCACACAAAAACAAACTACACTGGTGTTTTAGGCGTCCTTAGCTGATACTGCATTTATATAGTCATCTATATGGTTATTTGCATAACAATGTATACAGATTGAAAAGAAAGAGCACTTTTCATTGGAATTTTTTTATTAGTAGTAGTATTAGCTGCTTAGTGCCTTTGTTACCATAACCTAAGTTAGACGGGTCTAAATAGTATCTATTTGATATTGCTGTGAAAACAACTGTATTTATTCAACGTGTACAGTAGGATGGAGATTCCCAGCTCTGCAAGAGTTGTGAGTTGCTTATCTCCAATGGCACTGATAGACGTAGATATTGCTACACAAATAAGAACCAAACAGTAGAATATGCTGGTTATCACATGGCTGCACCACTGTAAGAAGAAGAGCCATTTTTTTTCGCTGCTTCTCTCTTCTATGAAACAAATGAGAGACGAATGACTGGATCGCTTTTCTTATTCTGAATCTGTTAGAAACATGTGTATTTTGAAAAATGGGTTGAGTCTCACTTTGATTTGTGGGCGCAGATTCATCGGAGTTCCACCGCAGAAAGCATGACCGCCTTAGGTTATTATCAACAATTACTGTGCACCGATAGACATTTTTTAGCTCCCTGACGCAAACCCCAAAACTGTTTCCATTTTGTTCAAATAATTTATCTCGAGATTATGGCTTGGCAAAATACATGCCATCTATTTCAGGGATATCCAGGTCTCTCTCTCTCTCTCTCTCTCTCTCTCTCTCTCTCTCTCTCTCTCTCTCTCTCTCTCTCTCTCTCACTGCTCTTACACCCTCCTTAGTGTGAGGTCCTAAAGCTCACCAAGCCACATGGAGAATTTATGACAGAGGACTCGAGCTGCATACCTTAGATTTCTCTTCAAACAGATCCATCTCTACGTGATCTATAAATCAACCTGATGAGAGGAAGGTGGGGAGGGCAAGACGGTGCTTTGCGGAGCTGGTGCAGAATACCCTGAATCAAGGATTTGAGTTGCCACGGCGGTCTTGCTCGTAAACACACAGACGTCCTGTGCCCGGTAACCATGGCCGATGTATTAACTCCAAGTTGCAGCTCAGGGGCATGAGGCTAGATGGCGTACTCGTGCATTTCAAAAGCTAATCCGAACAACAGCGGGCCTTTATGCCAAGCAAGCCACTGATAACGGCAGTGAGGCTTCTCAGGTAGCAACACAGCGCTGAGTTTCATCCCCACTGCACAGAGGACTGCATCCGTGCAGGGGTAGTAATGGTAACATAAAGAAGAGAGATGCAGCAGATTGACGAAGCCAGCGCCACAGCGCAAGCCGTTTCTGATGAGAGGAGTGGAGATTATGCAAGAGAGAAAAAAGGAGGCCCCGAGTGCAGGGTAAGCGGGGTCACAGCTTTGGCTCCGGGGGAGGTTTCGGGGCCACTCAGCAGCAGGGCATGCAGAGTCCGCCACTGCACATTCAGCCTGTGTGGCTTGCGAGGTCGGCCCAGCCAATCATGCTTGGTTGTAATGCTGGTGAAGCCAAGCCAAACAGCCATATGCTCCACCGTCACACACACACACACACACACACACGCATCGCTCCGAGTCTTAATTTAGACTTTATTTTGATTTTCTCCTCAATCTGTGGGTGTTGGATCCCACTGCAGCTCTTTGACGCAGCCCGGCTCAGCTGTTCCCTTCACCTTGTTCTTTCTCATTACTCTACTTGTCAGTCTGTGCCTGTCTGTGTGTGTGTGTGTGTGTGTGTGTGTGTGTGTGTGTGTGTGTGTGTGTGTGTCTAGCTCCCAAATTCTCCACCCGCTGAACACTGTTTTTTCTGTTGATGCTGAAATTCTGGTTCATGTCATTCATTCTGACGCCGCTGCTACGCAATTCTGATTACTCAAAACGGGACACTTTGCTTCATCAGTTTGTCTTGTTTTGTGTGTGTGTGTGTGTGTGTGTGTGTGTGTGTGTGTGTGTGTGTGTGTGTGTGCTGCATCCACACAGTCTGCACTTTCACCCTCCGATGGAATGCACTGCCGCTCCAATAATTTTTTCTGGCGGATTGAAAAAAAATGGAAGTGTACAAGTGTGTGTGTGTTTGTCTGAAAAATGCCACCTACTGTAGGTGGTGTGGGGCTTAAAGTGAATCGGTCCCTCAAGCGTTACTGCGAGTGTCAGCCAAAGGAGAGAGGTGAAACTCAAGGAGGTGCTTGAGCGAAATCGCATATATACTTTGTGATAAGCTAAGACACACACACACACACACACACACACACACACACACACACACACACACACACACACACACACACACACACACACACACACACACACAGGGGAGAGAGACTCATTAAGGAGGTCATAAATCACGGGGAGCAGTGCCAGAGAGCGATCACTCTCCCACTGTCTAAACACTGCTCTCACTCAGCCTTATTAGCAGGAGTCCAGCTCTCACCCAGGCTGGAGATATTAGCCTCCTCGCTAAAGATAATCACAAGAGATTACATCACGCTTGCCAGAGGTAACCAGGACAACTCCGGGAGATGTCGAGGTTCATGGGAGGTACAGGATAGCTATCTTACCATCTGCTCATCTTGGTCATGTTCTGCGTATTACATGGCAATACAAACACTTAATGATTTTGGTGTCCTGGCACTGTAACATCAGAAATTTGTAAATCCACTACTATGTGTGTATTAAGTTGTTAGTAACCACTAGCTAGTTGTACATTCAGGTTGTAATATCAAAACTGTCACAGCTAGTAAACACCATAGTGAAGGCAACCTCCAGTGCTGTCGAGTGAAGCTTGAATGTTGAAGAGTCTTAAAACATTGCATTCTCTCTACTGACCAGCAGGGGGCGACTCCTCCGGTTGCAAAAAATAAGTCTGATTGTATAGACGTCTATGAGAAAATTACTCTACTTCTCTCTTGATTTATTACCTCAGTAAACATTTAAAACATGAGTTTATGGTCTTAATCGCTATAGTTTCAAGTCTTCTTCATTGCAGCATGATGTTCATTTTGTAAATTCTGGTCCATTTAGAGCCAAATAGACCATAAAGAGGTATGCTTTAGGGCGGGCTTACTGTGATTGACAGGTTGCTATCAGAGCCGTATACTGCAGATCTATATCACTCCTCTGCATACCAAATATGGTACATTGCGTTCATCTGTTGCAAAAAAAAAAAAAAAAACGGCGACGAGCGTATGCCTCATTTGCATATTTTAACATGAAATATTTCACGGAGACATCTATTAGTAAAAATATTTGCACGATTCACCCCCTTAATACAACTAACTAACTGGTGCAGATGTGAGTATTTCCATCAGCATTGAATCACAATAAACTACAAAGCCCATGATCATCGTCATCAAAGGAATATGTCACCCAGTGCAACAGCGTGGCTCTATGGCACAGAGGAGGAAGAGATATCAGACTTTGATACACACTTGTTAGAAGGGCCAGTTCATTGTTGGCAATAATAACAATATAGAATATCATCGGACTGTATTGCAATGTCCCCTGTTTTGTTCTTGTCAGCAACCCTTGTTGCTTGTCCCTGCTCTTCCTTCCTCTCCATGTTTGAAACCACTTTCGACAGCGTGAAGATAAGAATCCCTAAAAATCTCAACTCACTTAATGGAGCATGTAACATGTTGGTAAACCATTAGCGTGTGATCACTGCTACTGTACAACCCGGCCACTGTTAAATCATCCTGTGTCCTCTTCTTTATCACCCGCTGTTGTTGGCCCTCGGTTGCCGTGGATACCCTGGCATCACCGTTGAATCTTGACATCATCGGGGTCATAGGTCAGTGGGGTGTAGCTCAAAGACTTTCCTTGAACTTTCCCATGAGCAGACATGTGATGGACATTTAATAGACCAACCGATAAATTGCGAGGATAATGGTCAGATTAGCCCGATGTACTGCATCAGTGTACAGCACTAGAAACCGCTCTGTGAAGATGGTGAAGCTACATGCATTAATGGCACCACGCACAGCCTGCCACTGCCTCTGTCCTCAATGACACACGAGTCCACAGCAACCAGCCTGTGCTCAGAGCCTGGGAATGGCACTGACAGAGAGGCTGTATAAATAGCACCACAGCGGCTCAAAAGCAACACCCAGCACCGCCCAACGCACTGATAACACGCACGCATACACAGCGGCTCCTATGGGAAACTGTTACAGTTTAGTGCAAACTGTAAAACGGTCAACGATATCAGGGTCTGTATCTGGACGTTTTTTGGAAAATGTGTGTTTGTGTGTGTGTGTGTGAGCATTGCATACAGTGTGAGCCTGCAGGGCTCGTCAAATCACACACAAACACTGCTGTTATCTCTGCTGTGTGGGAGCTCCTCCTTAAAGTTCTGCCTGGTTGTTTCCGTGTGGTCGCCCAGGATATTAATCACCGCATTGCGCGCGTGTGTGTGTGTGTTTTATGGTGGAATACCTGGTGGAGTGGCTTCCATGGAAGGAAGTGACGTGTTAGACGGAAAGTTTGTGTGTGACCTCAGAGGGAATTTGTGACTCCTGTGCGCTTGTGCTTGTTTTACTTCTGCAGGGTGTCAGTTACTGAGAACCAAACCTCTGTTATCTGTAAATCACAGTGAAAGTTACAGCAAACAACACACCCGGCGCCACAGAAGTTTTCATCCTCTCCTGCAAAATGGTGTATTTTTGGGGCAATCAGAGTGCTGCAGAGATGATTTTTTATTTTTTGTAGACCAACCCGGAAGTTAGCATCGCACTGGTTCCCTCAACAAAAAGACAATGGGAAAATAAGCTCTGTGGTAAAAACAGTTTTTGTTGAGCATAATCTTTACAAATCAACACCGCTTTTATGATTTTTGAAGCGTGAATGCAATCGCCAGAGGTAAAAAGCTAACGTTATGCTGAAAAAGGGAACTACACCACGGTCACATGACTTCACGTACTGGGGTTTTTTTATGCCGTAGACAGAAACGTAAATATCTTAACTAAAGAACTTATTTAAGGCATCTAACCAAGAAGCCATTGACTTTGAGACGAGGGAACAGGAAGTGCAACAATACTAACTCATTTATGGGTTTTAAGACCAATTCCTGCAGCATTCTATACACATGTTGTTCAAATATTACGCTCCTTTTTTTGTGGGTGTTGAAACCAAGAGCCAAATATGCAAGAAGGAAGTGAAAATGTCACTCTAGTTCATCTTAAAGCAGAAGAAGGAGAGAAAGAGTTAAGGAAGCTAGAGAATCAGGACGCAATGGAAAAATGCAGTAGGAACTCGGTCCAAGATTCCTCAAATGCTGTCAATAGTTTGGAGCATGTAGAAACTAGAAGACTGAGGCAAGACTCCATTCCATCACATATTATAATAGTTATAGAGAGACAGATACTTTAACAGTGTCAAATGGTGGTTGCTACAGGTGAAAGAGTCAGGCAGGATTCTACAGTGACACATTATACCCTAAATGACTGCTTGTCCTCAACCATGGGAAGGTAAACTGCAGTGTATTTGGCAACACACGCACACACACACACACAGACACACACAGAGTCAGAATTCCATCACCAGGGACGACAACGTTGTCAGGTGAAGGCATTGTGTACCATCCTATAATTCATGAAATGTGACTTGTTCCTACAAACAAACTAAGGCTTGAACTTTGTGACAACAGGACAAACAGCGAAAAGAAAAAGATGGCATGTTGAGAATTGTGTGTGTGTGCGTGTGTTACTGACGTTGTGGGGACATCAATGTGTTTACACAGTCACATTGTGGGGACTCACCTTTCTTTTGGGGACGCCCTTATAACGTCGCTCATGACATTTTAGGGTGAAACCTTGGTTTAGGATTAGGTTGAGTTAAGGTTAGTTTAAAGTGTTAGGATTAGACACTTAAATCTCAAGGGAAAGAATGTAATTTGGCATGTATTTATTTATTTTCATTATTTATTATTGACTGACTGAATGTGAAATTGCTTATCACGTTGACCGGAGGATCCCTTTTATTTTGAAGTCAGTTCTTAGTCGCTGTTGTTTTGACATTAGCTCCTACAAGCTCTTACTGTAATGCCTAGTATATACACGTAACACAAAACAAGGTGGGGGCTAGTTTGAATAGCTTTTTTCTAAATGGAGGCTGACCTCGTCGCAGTATAGTCATTTACTACATCCTACATAGAACAAGCAATATATCTAACATCACATACGATGTGTCGCCCACCCCAAGGATGAGGCGGGAGGGGCCGTAAGACGGACCTCCGGGATCAGTAATATCAATCATGTCTGCGGCAATACATTTGGACATGTTTGTATTTCCACAGGTCCTTGTGAGGCGTCTCAGACACATTTGTCCTCCACAATGACACATTACATGGGATGTAACTAGGAATTTTTGTTCCTGACGCACCAACTTTTTCTCAATGTTACTTCCAAAATGTACAGCTGACTGGGAACAAGTCCATGTCCAAGTCTGTTTGTTGATCTGTTTCCCTTCGAGCCCCATTGTTGCATTTTCCTGGGGGCGCACCGAGGTTATTTGGTCACCTGCGTTGGTTTGGCATCTTGGCAACTCCTGATGTGCCACAGAGGTGTGAGTAGAGACTATGGCAACGCCAATCCAGAATACACTGCAATCTTGGCGGTGAAGGGATGCCCTCTGTTTTAAAGGGACACAAGTGACGAATGTTTGATTGCCCAAAATTGTCCCAGCCTCTGACTGTCATTGGCACTGCCCTTTAGTGTGCAAGAGGCAAACATGATGATTTTTAAAACATGGTCACCTTCTTTAACCAGGTAAAACACGCCCGAGGTGTGAATGAAGGTAAATGTTAGTGGAAATGCTACTACTCTCTTGGTTATCTGAAGAAAAATCTAAAATATATATATTTCTTAGCTCCTTTTCACACATTCCATTGATTTGGCATTGAGCGTCGCCATCAGTGTCCTGTCTGCAATTCACTGACATCATGTTGCAGGATATCTGCGTATTGAAGTCATGAAAGGTCAATCGGTTTTGGAGCGAATGCGATCGTCCAAACTTGCCACGTGCGGCTCGAAACAGGAAAATGTAATTGAGAGCAAACAGATGTTTTTTGCTAGAATTAAACAATAAAATATCTGTTGCTCAACACGGGTCAACATGTGTGAAATTCCGCACATAATTCAGCATCAGCAACAGGATCAGCGTGAAGCAGGCCTGGTATGTGTTGTGCCGGTGCGGTCGGGAGTGCAGGGGTTGAGGAGGATACTGAGGAGCTTTAGATGCTTTCACTCTTCCTTTCTCTGCTCTCGCCTGCTCTGTCTCTGTCCGACTGCCTTTCTTCTCCCCAGTGACTTTTTTGAGACAATAGGATCCAGCTGTGGGGTTGTAAAACCCTCTGGAATGTCACTGAGGAGGCAGCGCGGCCTGCAAATGGCTTCAATTAGCCTGTCACATGCTAATAAAGCAAGTTAAAATAGAGGGACAGCTAGCCAAGTGCACACACACTTGCTCGTAAATGCAGAGAAAAGGCATCGCGTCCCGATGAGTGCTCCAGTCGGAAGATACAGTTTAGACTCTTGTGTGTGTGTGTGTTCATGTCGTGTCTGTGTACAAATCGCACATAAACACACACAAAACCTGCAAAAAGTTTGTTGCTACATTTTTCCCACATATTACCATTTTGAAACTTGCATATTATGTAGAATTGCATGTTAACCTGCATGTACATGCACACAAGCAATGCAGTTATAGCCACAGGCTCTGCAGTTAATCAGCGGATCGGGTCATACAAATTAACATTCTGATTTATAGCGGGTGGTTGAAATATTACTTAATTTATTTGGAAAATATAAATTTTTAAAAAGACCAGACAACAAGTATAAAATCATTATTAATATTTAGACATTAGTGTTTTACGGACCGTGGACACTCAGCTTGAAACCGGGAGAATTGCGGACCAACCGAGACGTCTGGTCACTGTAACATACACACATATGCAGACAATTAGTATGACAACACAGGGACAGTGCCAAAGTGTGTCGTGTTAGTGGGATGTCCCGGTTCCTGTTTTCACTCTTGTAACACTCAGTGAGACTAAGACACACTCGACATCCACGTCCATGTTGTCTGCAGTCTGAAACACACGACGCTGATAGCTCTCACTGACAAAACACCCAGGGCTCAAAATCCATCTTCATCATCCCCCAGACACAAATTACACACACAAATCCTGATCTTCCACATCTGGGACGTCTGTGCATGTGCGTGTGCTGAACTTGTGAAAAAGAGGGTCAGTTTAGTTTCATCGCCTTCAAAGTCCTAGCTATAACTCAGTTAAAGTGCCTTCCCCCAGATGTATATTATGATTACACATTACTTTTAAAAGAGGTTCATTAGTATTGTATTTTACGTTTTCTTTTCAAAAATCCACTTTCTTTAATGAAAATAACCCTTTTGTTTGATTGCTGCTATACCGCCCCGTTAATACAAACCGTCCTCTGGGTGTGGGAGAGCAAACTGTTTACTGAACTGCAGTGAAAATTGAAAAGTTCATGTTGTGAATTGTGGAAATGATTAGGCTGCATTGATCTTCTTTTCAATGAATGTTGACTTTTGGACTTTAAAAACTGAATTGTTGGAAATAATACTGCTTAGCCAACGTGCGCAATTCACAGATGCATTCTGGGTCGGGCATGCTTCGAACTGACCGTACAAGCGGTACGAGAGCGAAAGGTAAGGTGACGCTCCAACCTTTTTGAAAAATCCGCATTGATGTTTACCTTCTTGAAGCAGTCTAGATTTAGAGCTGTGATATCATGTAACCCCTTGTAAGAACAAAAAATTGGTGGTTGTAAAATATCCCCCATCGAATAAGTTTGGGGAAGCAGAGACAGAGGAATAATCTTTTTTTTTCTCTCCTTTTAGTTTGCCATGCCTTGTCTGGCAGGAAACAGGAAGTAGGGAGTATCCTGCTGTCTTTCCTCAACCGATTGGTTCCCATTGTCATGACTGTCTGCTGTGCTGCAATGCAGCTGGCAGAGTGTTCATGAAGAAGGCACACAATTACTTCTGCTCAGGTCAACCAGATGAAAACGGGTGAATTTTGAGACGAGGTCACGTGGCCATGTGGGCGTGGCCTCCAGTACATTACATTCAGTGTCGACAAAATGTAGTAATAATACTACAGTTGTATTCTTTCCTGCTGACCTTGTAGAACACTATGTTTGGTATTTCCCTCCCCACTCCTATCTGCAGTCACGTTTTAGATTCTTGGCTGGATGTTTACCAGGTTTGGCTTCGTGGTTTAATTTCCATCCGTAAATGTTTTAATTCAACGAAAAATGCGTCACCGCTATTCGCAGTTGTTAATCAAAACATGGCACTACTATACAGGGCTAACAAAAACCTACAACAGCAGAGTTTTGTTTTATCACACAGTAGCTGATCAAAACTCAAACTCGGAAACAAACAGGACTGGATTTGGGACAACTGTTTGTAATTCGGGACATCTGATCAGCCTACTTCTACCTAGGTCTTTGGTTTTGGAGTACTGTTCATTTGAAAATGTACACTATATCACAGTCATTACATTCACAAGTAGTAAAGTCTTGAATCTGTATTTGAATACACTACTCTAGGGATATTGTAGTATTGTTCAGTCACCTATGGATGTAGATTTCTGTCACATTGTCAGCTAACAAAGATGTTAAGTATAACTTTCCATCTTACATGCAAATTCCAGTATATTTCAGCACGTATGTATTTCCCGTAAATGTGGCCACTGTGACTCGATGAGTCATGAAACTTTCCACTCATCAAAACGTGGAGTTGACAAAACAACTTATTTCGGGGCAAGTTTCCAAGTAAACATGTTTTTTTTATGAATCATTTCAAATGCTTGTCTCTGCTTGGAATGAAAACAAACAAAAGTAAGACAGTATCCGCCTATAATAGCCATGTTGGCTAACTGATCGGATCATAGTGAGTGAAGGAAAATATATTACCAGTTTCTAGTCTAAAGTGCATGACACATGGAGCAGGTTAATTAATAGATTCATCATTTAAACTACTGATCATAACATTACAAAAAATCATTCACTCATCAAGCAAAGTAAAGGCCATATTGAGTTGAGTCAATTACAGTAACTAGTGAATTTGTGCAAATCTCTTGTGGCTATAATTAATTTTGCACATCGTGCAAAGAAAGGGCATTTCTTTTAAGCATTTACTGAATATGAACCATGGCGAGTTGTGGTGTTCTATCGTCCAGTATAATGTTACACTCTTGCACTCAATGTGGAGGGCGACTCTGAACAAACTGCACACTGTAACAGGAGGATGTGTGGAAGGTGAGTGGAGTGTTTCTGCAAATATCTTTTATTATTTGTTCCCCGTCAGATGCAATGAGATACATACAGGCACTTCGGATTCGGTACTCAGATTGACACATCCTGCAGGATTGACCTGCACATCCTCAGATGGAGGATGCGGGGGAGGATGTGCAATATCTTTTGCGGATCAGGGAGTACGACACAAGTCCCCCTGGAAGCAATATGATAATCACGAGCGGACGACCATTTATACTTGTCATGAGATAGAGGCGTCGTGATATTTTAGCGCCCCTTCTCTCTCGCTCATGCTCGCGCTCTTCCTCTCTCAGGCCCCGACTTGTCCGTCGATGTGTTGCTTGGCGAGTGCCGGTGCGCAGATAGACTGATTGCAGAATCCAGCTATGATAAACAACACTAATGAACTGAGAGGTTACAGAGTGCACGCAACCTGGGGAAAGCAGAGGAGACGGGAAGCGAGGACAGGGTGACATTCATTCTATCGTCGGGTCTCAATGACGGTCTGCAGCTTTTCATAAATACATCTCCGCTGCTCTAACGCTGATTGATATGAGCTGATTAATGATTCAGAAAACCGAGGAAACACTTTCTGGGACACAGAGAGGCGTTTTATGCTTCCGAGTTGGACTAAATGTAGGGATGGGATAATTTACCTTTGCTCAGTAATAAGAAGGACTTGTTTGTGTGAATTGCCGCTGCATGTGCATTACTCTCTATGAGTTAGTCTTTCTTTAAGTTCACTTAGAATAACTTTTCTACAACCACCGGTTGATCTCATCCGTGCCGGTCACTGTTTTCTGACATTATCTTTCATCAATATAGCTAGGTAGCTAACTCGCTAATAAGGAGAATGATGTGCCCATAAAGTTGCAGGAGCCTCTGGTTCCGGAAGTAAAAGTCCTCTTAGTTCACTCCCAAGGTCTGCAAGAAAACATTGAATTGGCAAGTTTCAAATTCTGTAATGTTCACCATTAAAGGCGAGCAGGAGCAAGAGATTAATAGAAAATTTAAAGGAATTTGCCTGCGCTCAAACCCGACTGCGCCCAAAATTACTCGACTGCTGAAGGAGTCCTGATAAACTTGTGGAGGTTGTCTGTGATCGTAATCTCGTGCGGGCGGACTTGTCAAGTCCATAATTTGTCATGTAAAAAAATTCCACCGCAAATTACTAGCTACATTTCACAGAATTCAGAGGTATTGTGATAATACTTAGCTTCTCCTGTGCAAATGCACTGCACAAACCACTACCATGTGGAGGTCAAATCTAAACCATGAGTTCCCCTGGTAATACTAGTCACATGCAAATAGAGCTTTAAGTGAAAAGATTTTTCATTAAATGTAATTTTTTCAGGCAAAAACAAAAGTCCAGCTATGCTTTCACAATCTTGAAGATTGTCACTTAAATAATTCTGTTAAGTCACTGTCTATCGCTGAAGGAGTTAACACAATGGTGATCACCCACCGAGAATTACAATATTAATATATTTGCAGTATTATGAGCTGGGTGTCTTTACAGTATTACAGTTTTTCTACATTGCATATACGTATACTCAAAAACAAATGGAAAAAAGCACACAATTCTGAAAAAAAGCTTGTTAGTAAGGAATTTCAGACAGCCAAGACTCCAGAGTGCTGAACTCCAAGCACAATTCACGATCAACCAGAAATGAAATCTTATGGATTATCACTTAAAGCGTGCTTTCTAGCAGCTTTTATCCAGAGAGCTACCGTATGTGGAACGAATGCCTAAAACATTCAACCAATTCCACAATATATAGTTGATGTGCCACAGGACGTTATGCTTCTTCTATTTCTTCTTCTTTCTTGCCACCTGTGGACTCTGTTGACTCGCGGCAACGCTAAGAGGAAATGAATGATTTCTTTATAAGAGTCCATATAGTTTGCTACAGTTGGCTCATCAGTGACTCCCAAACTACCTCATTGTTAATGCGTGGCAGCAGCTGACAGTGTGACAGCTGACAGCGTGTATACTGAACATACGACTGACACATATGGCTTGGAGATGCACATTTCTTACACAAATGCTTAGCCCTGGGAGTCCGGGGAGATTTGGGAACCATTCAAAGTTGTGCTCACAATGCTGCAGAAGCCTTTATTCTCCAGTGTTTGTCAAAGTCCTTTTAAACAAATCCATTAGGACCAGGCGCCACAGGGTTTGTCTGCCCCAGCGTCGGCACACAGATGGCTTGGCCCGGTTTTCAGACATGCAAACACACACATTATGATTGGCTTGTACAGGTACTGAGGATCCAGACCCAGCAGGGGTCTCAGGCTGTTTGGACAGGGAGACTGCTTGGAGTGGACGAAGTAGGTCAGAGGGAGAATATCAATGGAGAGGAACTGCCAGGAGAGGAGAATTTCTCATGGAGGTGGGGGAGAAGACCGTCAGACTGACTGACTCATTTAACCAACAGAAACCCAAAATACCACCAAGTCAGGAAAATAAAGCCCAGCTTATGTTTTTCATATAAGTGACTGGTCTCATCATAAATCCATCAGACCTCATGGAGAGCAGTGAGGTTTTATTAAAGATTCTGGGGAAATACTATTGTAGATCCTTCACTACCTGAGACATCTCAATGTTTGAATATTAAACATAAGTAAGATCTTTGTTTTTCTTTAACGTTCTCCGTAATGATGCCTTCTCAGGGGTTGCCAATTGATTGAAAATCCTGGAAATGAAAAAAATTAATATGTATGTCTTTTTTACCCCAGCCCTTCTCACATGACACTTCCTCTAAATTATCTTTAACCGCACCGGCTTCCGTCTTACTGAGGTTTTAAGATTGACTTTACACTTGGACCTAAAAAAATGTATTTACAGTACAAACAATTGGTGCAACGCAATCTATGTCCCGAAATAAAAGATGATTATGCGTCATGTATCAGAATAATTTATCAGTATCAGAAAGTTTTCCTAATAGGACTAGCTACCTGAATCCCTTATTTGCTGAGCTTAAACATTGAAAGAAGTTTCAGTTGGTGACACTGCCGCAGGCACTTGGGGAGAGAACTGATACTTCGGTACCAAGTCAATGCTAAAATTCTGAAAACATGATGGTACAGGTCTTTCTACAGTACCGTAGGTAACGCATGTATTGGGGATCAGAGCTTAGAATCAATGGCGGACGATATAAAATCGAACTACTGAAATTGGCAGAAGAGCTAGTTTGCTGTTAGCAGCTGGTGGGCAAAATAACGGCTCTAACGTCAACGGAGGTTGCGTTGAGTTACATTATCATGCATTCAATCTCTATTCAGTAAAAATGAACATTTAGCGAAGGTAATTTATAGAGTGTTCAATTGTGATCTTGTAAAATGTTGTTTTTGCCAGGAAACGTGAGGCGGATCATCAGGGATTTTGATAATAATTTCGCAAAAGTCAGTTTGCAAACGGTGATGAAAAGTGTACGTTCAAGTTCATCGGATTTATTGTGGAATTTCCCTGGTTCCAGTGTTGACTACTAAATATCTGGTTTCATGACATCCCTAGCAGGGACCACATAGAAAAAAAATCACCTCTGGGAGGCTCCTGGGAAAATGAGCCCTTACAATTCATAGAGGGAGGAAAAATTAAACTGACTTGTAAAAAGCAGTTAACTTGCATTATGCAATAAAAAAGAAAGGAAAGTATGCAAAGCAGTGGTCACCATCGGTTACCTCTTTTCCAAAGGACGATATGTTGTTTAAAAGAGAAAACAGAGAAAGCTTTGCTCATGTCTCATAAAACACATCTGTCCTAAATGGCTGCTAAAGCGGGTTACCTGGCTACAGTGGCAGGAATTCTACCGGACAATGGCAGTATATGCGAGAGTGGTGGTAGGTTTTGTAAGGGCAAAACATTTCTCAATGGTCTTTAGTGTCCACTCTACACCAGACTTTTATGACCTTGTCGTGTGGGCCTCGGCACGGTTTCCCTTTATGTTCACATAAAATGTCGAACACAAATGGACAGCTGGGATTGACACTGCGGTCACACACGGCCAAAATGACGACCCAGGCCCATTCACAAAAATACCATTCAGGATTTCACTATAACGCCATTTGTGGAGAACTGAGCGAACATGATCCAACCATACAAGACAAAAGCAGTCCAGGTCTGTCTCGATTGAAGAAAACCAATTCAAACTAAAGTCCGCCAACACAGACATCAGAATCAGCTTTATTGGCCATGTATGCGAATACATGGAATTTGACACCGGTTACACGTTGCTCTCATCGTACATACATACATAGAATATACAGTAAACAAGATAAATATAAAAACAAGGACATTGAAGACAACAAAGTAGAACAGAGAAACTAAGCATAAACATTTAACATTTAAGTACTATAATATAAATATATATCGAAGAATATATATGAGCATAAAGAACAACAATGACAATGGACAATGGATTCGGGATATTAGTGCACTTTTGAATTTTGGGTGTGTAGTCTTTCTAATTATGTATTTCACAGTCGTATACTTTTGACAGCTATACAACTAAATTATTTTTCAATTGACAAACATATTTGTAATTCATGGGACAATTCAAACAGGATCAAAAAAGAATTCTCTCTATATTTTCTTTCCGAAATAAGGTCCCATGGTGGTCCACCAGAAGGGGCTGGACTTTGCCTCCCTATCGCCTCTCAAGGCTGGTTGGCAGTAGATATCTCAGCACAATACATTGACGTATTTGGCATAATGTCAAAGCTGTTACTACGTCACATTCTTTTGATAATTCATTAATTTCATATTTTAAACTAAAATTCTGGCCAAATCTTACACGTTGCACCTATAAAACAGTTGACATTTCAGGCTGGTGTCTTCAAGCATTTGTAGCTAAAGCTACGAAAAAATAATGCGCTGTAGTTCATAGACAACCCACAAAAATAATTTGTATATTATCCACTTAATCATTAATGAGGAAGTAAAAAACACACTTAGGGCAGGCGGGACGGAGGTGGATGAATCCAACAAACCCGCAATCTTTCAGTCAGGAGCCCGCTGTTCGTTCCCCATGTAAAACGAGAAGTAAATGTTAATTGCGTAGTTTAGTAACGGCGATAATTGACACGTGTTACTTACGTACTAAAATGCATGAAAATCATAGGAACCGTTGTATGAGGATATGTTGGACATTTAGAGGAATGGAGGAAAACTGGAGCAATGTTCTGACACAGCTGTGAGGGGAGTGTAAGTGTCAGTGGTAGTAGTGCACCGCTGAATGTTTTCTTTTTTTTTAATTTAGGAAGTGGGAGTCGGTTTCAGTTTTTGTTTATACTTCTTTGTTTGCAATAGTACAAAACAATATGTTGCTTCCAACCCTACACTTTAAGAGGTATTACTGACGGCATTATGGCACCAAGCTCTGTTTGTAGGAGCAGGTGCATCTTGCTGTTTACCTGTTTAGGTACTGCACTGCGAACATCATCAAAACTATGATAATGACTGCCCCATGTCACTAACCAACAGATGTACAGCAGTCACTAAAACTACGTGAGCTCTACTTAATCAGGTGGAGACTCCTGCATGCTAAAGGACACGACGGGCTCATGGTCAGCGAGTTTAATACGACTCCACGGACGTGGACGGTAGAGAAAAGGCTGTATTGTGCCCTCGTCCTGAACAGGCACACTTTTCCCACAGAGCTAAAACACACACACACGCACACACACACATGCACATGGACACACTCTTGCTTACGGTTTTCCCACAGTGCTCGGCACTCCCGGGGGAGTAAATTGCAGTAATCCAGGGCAGCGAAATCAGACGCAGCAATTACACAACAGTGAGCAGCTTGGGAACCCACACACACAAACACACACCACTATTGTTGTAACTTACTGTATGCACAGGTTCACGCGCACGGCTCGGAGCGTTGACACATGCCTAAATACTCACTTTGGCTACCCTGTACATCTCCCTTTACTCTCTCACATTCATACTTAAATGCACATACAAGAACGCACATGAAAAAACATACATAAACACACACACACATGCTGTGCTGAGCAGCCATCCGCCTGTCAACACTGCAGCAAATTAACTGACATCAAACACCGGTGAGCACAGGCTTAGACATGTAGAGGACACAGTCTCACTGGGAGAAAAGGAGGCGGAGGAGGAGGAGGAGGAGGACATGGGGGTGGAAAATAGGTAGATAGGGTGATGAGGAAATTAGAGAAAAGAGAGGGAGGGAGGGCGGGCAGAGAGAAGCGGGGATGCTGAAGGAGATGAGAAATGCAAGGAACACACCAAAACTAGGAGAGACTGATCAGTGCAGTAACAAGTAGTAACATACATTAGACAGTAATGTCTCTGATGAGTTAAAACCTGTTTAATAGACCCGTTTGTGAGTAGTCACTGGTATATGATCCTTTTGAAATGGGACATGCAATGCAGTCGCAGTAAGTTGTGCTGTCGCAACTATCACGACCATAAAGTTTCATACTTGGCTGTGAGTAACATTAAATGTATTTAATTCATTCGTTTTTGTCTAATTAATGGGGACCATATACTGATGAGCAATGTAGGAGATGTAGAGATTCTAGCCGAAGCTAATTTCCAATCAAAAGTTGTCAGTGTTTACATTGTTGTTGTTTCACTTTTGTTTCTCTTGTGTTTTTTAATCCATAATTAAATGAATACTGGTAAAGGTGACCAAAAGTTGCCTTGGGAGTTACGTGTTGCACCTCTGGTCATGAGTCCTGCACTTCGAGGTTTGATCAATTTATTATATCTGGGGATCGGCCATTTATGCACTTTAATGTTTTTATGAATGAGAACTTCATGAAATTGTCGTTAATTTGCGAGTTATACTTTTATTATTATTTGAAAATAGTTCAACGTCATTGGTCTCCGACCCATTACATTTAAGATCAGTTTATACAATGACATCATAGGCTTGATTATTAATTGGGAAGCATAAACCCAGATGATCAAACAGTAGCATATGTCATGAAATCATGGAATACGTATTTCCCCTTTAATGAAAGCACTTAGAAACTGAGCCATGACAAACAGATTTTAGTGTGACAATTACATTAAAAAGCAAAAACAGCATGTTTAGATGATAGATAGATAGATAGATAGATTCTTTTGACATTTTAGACATTAAGTATACCTTTAATAGATAGCGTAATATAGAGGTGTTAACCCAAGTTATGGATGTGATCATGTACGTTACTAATGTTAGCTCCACAGGTTCTTACGTAACATTTTAGAAACACATACCTCCTTCCAACCTCTCCGGGTAGCGAGTATGACTCGCTCCAAATCCACAAAACCAATCAAAGGCGGGACTTAGCAAAGGGTCATTTGGAACCACAGCCTTAAGTTCTCCTTCATGGTGAATGGAGGCAAATAGAGGTGTTGACACTCTTACTTAAACAAGTATTTTGAACCATAGAGATCACAGATGAGGAGATCGTAAAATGAATCCCTTTTTTTAGCAATGGTGAAAGAATAAAAAGTTTCTGACAAATGAGGTCGTCATCAGAAAACCAGCCTTCTGTCCAACAAAATTAAGTTCCCATACATGCAAATTGCATCACAGTTTTAAACACATCATTAATGTCATTAATGTTGTAAATTGAGACAAAACTAAACTAAATTGCAACAAACCTACTTGGTTATGTTTAGTCAAAACAACAGGGTTTGCCTTTAGTAAGTACGTAACGCTCCTAATACCAATTACCGTGAACTATGATTTGAAATGTATTTGTGATACATCAAAAACAAATGTAATCCGGGGGGAAATACATACACATATTTCACAATGCAGTTTTGCTCTATGGAAAGTAATTTTTAGGAGACCAGGCTGCTGAAAACACACATATGGGTGGTCATGTATGTATCAAGGACATCAGCTGGCTTTTGAGCTCACAGGCAAGCAGTGTGGCTTCCACATCTAGCTGTCACTGCCAGGTATAATAATTAGTGCATAATAGATATTGCAATATGTTCTCATAGCCCACGGTTGAGAAAGCTCGTCCTAACTGTTGCTACCAGGTGGCCTCTTTGCTATTCATGTCTGCTGTACAGTATGCATGCATGTCGGTGTGTGTTACAGTACACAACGCTGGGGATTCGATCCTCTGGGTAAAAACCAACACACACCCACACGGTTCAGCCTCATTAACTGTAATGACATCAGGTAATGGTGCTGGGGTGCACTGACAAACCCCTGAACATGAGATGGAGTGTGTAGGAGACAACGAAGGGAGGGCCCGGCTGTTAGTGGTCCCAGCTGCTGCTTCTTATTCAGCTGCTTACCACCGCACACGTGCAGCCTCCACCCTGCACCTGCCTTCCAACAGCGGCCAAGGTTATTACTGATATAAAAACTAAACTTAACCTACAGCCACGTCTACATCGTGGTACGATAAAGTGGTCTGGTAAATCAATATGAAAATGTGGCCTCAGGGAGAAGCTGAACAAACAGTTGGCCTGTGGAGGCCTAATGTTGATACTGAGCCTCATTCACTAATATGTTCGTAGGAATGTTCTTTCTTTGGCTCCTGCACACGTGTACCAACAGCGACAAACAATGTCAATAGTGTGTTACATCGCCGTCCTGTGATTAAGGTTAAGTTTTCTTATTGTCAGTTTTTTAGTTACTTCCTGTTTCATTTTGGTACTCACCTTGGTTTACCTGATCAGTTTCACCTGTCCCTAATCACCCTTCCTGCCTTGTGTAATTAGTCTGTGTGCTGCCAGTTCGTCTTTACTGTTTGAGAGAGCGTTCCAGCGATTGTTCCTGAATGGTTTTCTGTTGTTTTTTTTTACCTTGATTCTGGATTTTGACCTAGTGCTTTTTTTGGACATGTCGTCCGTCTTCATTGAACAGTCTCCAGTGAATTCTGTGTTTTTGATGAGACTTACTTCTACCTTTTTGTCTGTGTGTACTGTGCTTTTTTGGGTCCATTTATTTCTGGTTTCCAGTGTGGCTTTATATAGTTCTGTGAAATGACAATTGTAGGTGACAAATATTTTACTTTAGATTTTAGAGACCCCCGAAATTTTGCTGTGAAGCTCAAGGTCAAGGTCTCAAGTGTCGATCAAAGGGTCTCGGACCCTCCCAAGACCCAGATAGTTGCACCCTGCCTACATGCTGAGCATGTGAGGCCCATTGAGAGAAATTGGAGAGTTTTGGTTTGGGTCGTTTCTCCTTCAATCTCTTCTTTTAATACCTTTAGTTCTCTCTTGCTTGGGTCTACTTCATTATATATTTTAGCTCACTGTATACCAGCCACATTACAAATGCAATGTCAGTTGGTGGATTTCTTATTGTGAAGTGAAACTGTTCAGTGTGTAGGAGTGAATTTAATCATCCTTCTCAACGGTTTCCACATGCTGGTACTGTGTTGTGCAGCATCAGCAGTTCACCCCTCATGGACGCAACTTGACAGATCACAAAACACTCCCCATACTGCTGCGTCTGTTTCACTTAACCCGCTGACCTCTCCGAAGAAAACTGTGTCAGTAAACCCCAGTAGGAGGTTCAACTGATCTTATTGTTGTTTTAGCTTCTGATGACAGTTCAGGATAAGACATATTAGCATGCTAGAAGTCAGCAGTGGTTATGGAACACGCAACCAGATTTGTCACTTGGGTCGTTGGCGTATCCTTTAACTACTATACTGTACATGCAGATCATCAGCCTCACCGTGGCAGGTACAAATCATATGATGGCTCCCTGTTTATTAATCATAGTTGGAATAATGCTATTACATGAACTGTGTGTTGTTATTGGTGCACACACAATACCTGGAGCCCATTTCAGAAAGCAGGTTCAGTTAAACCTGAGATGAGAGAAATATATGAAGGTTGAGACCTAAAGCACTACTCAGTTGATTTAAGAGTTTCCAGGTGTGATTGGCAGCATAGATGGCACTCATGTTCCTATCCCAAATGAAGGCGATTATGGGAATAGGAAGTCTTTCCACAGCTTTAATGTGCAGGTAGGTCTATACAGTTGCCTTTAGCAGTCCAAAATAAAGACACTTCACATCACAGCTACTGCAGATCATTACTGTTCTGCACTGTGAAGATCATTGGTGATGCAGCCCACGTCATCATGCAACGTGGAAGCAAAGTGGCCTGGGTCTGTGCATGGCTCACACATTTTCCGTGAGTACACACTGAGTGCTAGATTGGTGAGTTGACATATAGAGCTATATTCTATTAGAATCAATATTTTGTGTCCTCCAATTGCAAATGAAACTTCGATGGTCACCTACTCGATGACGGAGGGTACCCTTGCCAAACCTATTTGCAGAACCCCCCCCCCCCACCTAGAGGCTCACTTCGGGACACGCGCCAGGGTAGAGATGACCTTTGGGATGCTCAAGACCCGGTTCCAGTGCCTTCGTAAGGCTCAGGGTCAATCCAGAATGAGCATGTGACATCATTTTGGCGAGATGGAGGAGCAGTCAGGGACACGATACGTTGTAATCATTTTTGACTGACCTATTACCTTCACGGTGTCAAATAAAGACCCGATGGCTTTCCCTTTATGAATCCTTCTTTATTTCCTGCAAATGCAGTACAGTAGTTTATATTTTGTTTTATGTTGTTGAAACAAGTAAAATTATCCACCTGTGGTCATCGCACCCACTTTTAACCGATGTTCCAGGAGTTCTATTTCTATTTTAGTATTTTTGATCTGCAGCCTTCATTTCTAAATTGATAAAAACATCTTACTGAGGTCGGTGGATGGATCTTTTTCTTCATGGTGATTTCCAGCATTGCTCTGTTAGAGAAAAAGAAGGTGCAAGTTTTATCGCGGTTCAGCACCATCATCAACTGGTATATGTTATTTTGAAGCCGTAACCCTCAATGGGCCTCTCTGTATCTTCCCTCACTGTTGCAGCTGACAAGGTACCTTCATCATCCTCCTGGAATAAAAAATTAAGAAAATGTTCAACACTTCTGTGGAGTATTGAGAGTACTTACAACTGAATGGAGGCTTGTTATGGCAGAAGCCTCCACCAGACAGATTACACCATCAGTAACTGTTAGAAGATGAAGAACATTTGACAATCAAATTTTACCCAGAAAGATGACTCACCTAATAAGATTTGTTTTATGTGCGTGTACAAGCGACATCAGGCTTTTTCGAATACTTAACTGTGAAAATTCTACTTTTTGTTGCTTAGAAAATATTACCAACTACTTCAATACAACACATATTGAATGTAGCCACTGAATGCTGTTTAATAAGTGTAGTGTCGGCTAAACATCATCACAATTGCTTGAAATGAAATTATACCTTACTAGTTTGAACTACATTTTTAGATTTCATCTTCAGTTGCTGTCAGGAACATTTTGTGCCTATTTTGGTAATTCCTTCGTCATCATAATAATTTAAGAACATCTCTTTTTTTTAAATAAAGGCATTATTATTATTATTATTTTGATTGGCAGCAGTGAGTTTGGTAACATTGAAGCTGAGTAAGTAGGAGAATGCAATAGGCGAGGCTGCGGCTATATCCTGAAAGCAGAACATAGTACAGCCCGGTCCGTAGTGTATTCTAATAAGTCAAAGTTGAAAGTTACTGTGTTTGTGTAAAGTCTTAAGTCTTACAGTCGTAAATATCTTTGCTAAGGACAGCATGCTGTTTTATCACAGGGCTCTCACACACAGACAAACACATTCACACCTACAGGCAGGTGTTCCCTTGCAGAGCCCTGAGTCACTGTGCCGCAGTGCTGTTACTTCCCGGTGGGTTGATTCACTAAATAATATTACTTTTAAAGCTTTCTCACCCGCCAAGCTAGGGCTGCTAAAATAACAACAAAGTTGCCAAGAGTAATCGTTTCCAGCCAAAATAACTATTATTATTCCTCAAAATATATCACATTGCCTTTTATCAGAGTTTGAGAAAGGACATTAACCAAACAAAATAAATAACAGACATTCAAAATATAATTGATACATACATTGTAACTGGCATCGACTGAAAACTAAAACCTTTGAAATTACAAACGGTCACAAGTTGACACTAATGCAGGAGGTTAAAATGTTCTTTATGTAACTAAAGCCCGTGTGTGTTTCTGAGTGCTGGCTCAAACAGAGGCGTTGCTAGCCCCGCTGTAATATGAATGCCAGTCTGAGTCACATATCTCTGGTGTTTGGAGGCTGAAGGAGCGAAGACACTAGCCTTGACCCAGCCGACTCCCATCACAGCCTGGTCACTAACTCTTGCAAAGACGAGCCCAACGCCGGTCCGATGGCTGCGTCGCTGCAGGTCAAGGCCGCTGCCACCGGTTAGCAACAGTCCCTGGACACCGCTAGCCTTACAGCCGGGGATGTGTTGGGGTAACTGGCATCACTGACGGCTGTAAGTGTGTATGTGTGTGCATGTAATTAGGACCCTTGACAGGTACATATTAGCTCTGTAACTGATCTCGGGGGCTGTTTTCCCGTCCGTCGGGGTTGGCTGCTCGGAGAAAGCTCAGTCGAGCACAGCCCTAGCATGCTGTCCTTGCTCTGTGTGTGTATGTGGCCCTCTCTTCAGGGGTGGCACAAAGAGTGGTGGGGCTAAATATGAGTGGAGTGAGTTTTTAATTATAAATATACAGTTTTGAGATATTCATTGTCTATGGGGCTCAAGGGAAAAAAATCCAAATTCCAATAAATATCTTACATTCAACAACAAACACATAAACGTGTTGTAACTCAGAATGACATTTACACCGACTTAAGCCGTTTTCTTATATGAACTCTGGAAAATGAATAGCTAAATTCAACATGGGTTCACTTGGACATCACACAGACTTTGTTTAATGTGTTGTCCATCTGATTCGGACATTCTCACATACAGCTTCCCAGGGTAACATCTTGATAAGTGCAGGGTTGCAGTGTTTGTGTACAAGGGACTTTATCACTTCATCACTTTATCACTGAAGGCAATTTTACATGTCACAGTGGGATAAGTAATCCCATGTAGCTGCTTTAGCTTCAGGTTCCAGACACAGTTGCTTTAATTATTATAATTCAGCTTCCAAATGCCTGCAGTTAATTTAAGAATACATTTTCCCTGTTTGGTCAGACATTATCCTTCATCTAGACCAGTTAGCTTGACTGCCAGTCACATATTCCATTTTAGTGGAGTAACAGCTGGAAAAAAGTGCCCCCTTTCTTTTTATTCAACAGAAAAGTGTTTTTTGAACTGAGACAAAATAGCCACCTTTCCACCAAGCAGTCCATTTCAGTTCGTTGCACATTAGGTTATTCTTACGTTTCCAAAGGCAACTTGTGGACGGAACCAATGGAACCAGTCCATCCCTGGTACCGCCTCGGTCAAGGTTACAAGCGAGCTGATTCAATACTAGAAGGTGGAGTTAAAACGCTGCCAACCCCTGACTGGTCGGAGAAAAATCGTCACACGGGTCAGCACGAACCCACCGTTTCCAAATAGCCAAGCTACGGTCAATAACGGCCAAAATTTCTACGTATGCTACGCTGTAAAATTGACGACGCGCAGACGTTTCTCTAGTTCAGGGATTCCCAAATAGAGCTGCCTCTAGGGGGTGCGCGAGAGGAAAAATGTAATGGTGGTCTAATGGTGCAGTCGGTGCAGTGAGGTTCTGGCTAACAGCTGTGTGAAGCCCTCTTATTGACGTCGCCACCTCAAAACCAAGCATGCCAGTGCAAGTCAAAAGCCCCTTACATTGTTTATATCGAAATTGGAGGAGTTACAAAACAGCCAAAAACAACTGCAGTCTCGTTCATGTGTTGGGTCTATAAAAAACACACTACGGGCTTCATATCTGGTCACAGAATAGCAAGAAAGGGGCTACCTCACATAATCGCCGAAGACGTGTGCTTGCCAGCTGACAAAGAGATGGTGGAATGTATGATTGGAGAGAGAGAAGCAAACAAGTTGGACATGATCCCGGTGTCCAACAACACTGTCGCGCCGCATCGATGCTTTGTCCGAAGACATCCTGGCTACATTAGTCGGTCGCGTGAAGAAGAGTAAGTTTTACTCTCTGCAAGTAGACGAGCCTACAGATGTGGCCAATCAGGCCAATCTTCTGGTGTACGTCCGTTACCTTTTCGAAGGCACGGTGCAGGAAGTTATTTTGTCTTTTTTGTGTTTTTTATCTTGTAAACAAACGCCACGCGCGAGCAAACTGTTCTCTCATTGGTCCGATTTTTATGCGGCTATAAATAGGCTCTGTTGCTTTTTTTCAAGGTGTGGGGGATTGGGGGTGAGTGAACCCGGTCGGGATGTAGAAGGGGGTGCGTGGCCTAAAAAGTTTGGGAACCGCTGCTCTAGTTGATTGCCGTTGAAATCATTGTGTCACCGATAAAGACGATGTTGCTACGGTGGTCAGCTGAGAATCCCTCCCACACTGAGAGGGTACTGAGGGTACTGCAGTGGGAACACGGCATGGAGAAAGAGGACCTGGTACCAAAGGTGAGTTGAGTTGAGCTGAGTCATTCCTCACCCCTAAAACCTAACCCTGAACTCAACTAAACGTCTCAGCCCTAAAACGGAATGGTATACCCACGACTTGATTAATACAACAACCGTGACACGGACGTACACGCCCTCTCTCGCTCCCCTCTCTGCTGGGAGCGTTGTAGCCTTGCATTGTGCTGACACGTTACCTCGGTCAGACCTTACGCAGAGCGCTGAGCTCCAGCTGTGTTGTGTCTCCTCCCCTGTTCTGTCCTTCACTGCACAGCTGGATCCCTTCGCTGCCTGTGCATGCCGAGGTGTGTGCACGTGTCGGTGCCTGATTTTGTGTACGTGCGAGTGGTCTGTGCTTAGAATTAGGGTTGTGTATGGCTGGGATGTGTAGCTGCGTGTTTGATTGGGTGTTTGTGCGTGCATGGGGTTTGACTTTGTATGTCTGTGTGCACGCATTAATCGATGCACGTGTGTGTGTGTGTGTGTGTGTGTGTGTGTGTGTGTGTGAGTGCAGAGATTTGGGGCTCGTCGGGCTCCGACACTTGTTTGTTTTAGGCCCTGTTGCCGGTCTGAAGCCGTTGGTTTAACAGCCACTCAGACATCAGCTCTAATGATTTGTGTCCCGGGCCGAGCGGCTTTATGTTTCACAGAAACACTTCATTCTTTGTTGGGTAACGTCTCGTTATCCGATGCCGCACTGATTTTTGCTTTTACACTCAACATGTGCAATTCTCAAATGTCAGTGTGTCTTTGTTAGATAACCTGTGGTTCCTGGTTGTTAGTACAAATGAGCAAAATGTTGATGACTCTCTCATACGCATACGCACATGTTTACTTAGGTCACTTTTGGGGATATTACATAGACTTACATTAATTCCCTGGAGACTCAGCAGAACCATATTCAAGATACAATAA
This sequence comes from Anarhichas minor, assembly GCF_050575085.1. Classification (NCBI taxonomy): domain Eukaryota; kingdom Metazoa; phylum Chordata; class Actinopteri; order Perciformes; family Anarhichadidae; genus Anarhichas; species Anarhichas minor. The sequence continues at coordinate 4,114,907 of NW_027466469.1, read as the reverse complement.
GATAATCCTTTATTAGTCCCGCAGCGGGGACATTTACAGGATTACAGCAGCATACAGTATAGTGCAAACAAGAGACATAGTAAAAAAAAATGACCTCTTTTAGACCGTTTTTTTGGTTTGACGGTCTGCAAACTCATTAGTTAATTGCATTACTGTAGTATTTAACACATATTTTAGGGTAACAGAACCGTAGAAAAAGTCACTGTAAATGTTTTTAGATGTCTTTCTTTTGAATTCAATTCAGTTTTAAAATGATGATTTTCAGCTGTTGCCTTTACAACGGGGACAACTGTAGTGGAAACTAGTCTAAATGATGAAAACTAGACTGAATCAAGTCACGGAACGTCATTGAAAAGTCATTACACTTCACAGAGTGAATGATGAAAGACGATTATGTGTTCGTTTGCAGCAGAGCACAATCTTTCATTATTCATGTTCTGCAGAAGGAAAGAGTGAAAAGAGTTTTTTAAGCCTTTTGGTATGTTGGAGTGGAGATAAAGCATATGGGCCTATCGCCACGGCGCTTTCAAAATAAAAGGCTAGAAATACACACACACACACCAGACTAGACGCACACACTCACTCACAGACTCTGGTCCAACATCAACACCATGATACGCCTCAGCGATCGCGGATGAGTGGGGGGGTTACTCGGTTGGGGTCGCAACGACACACTTCCAACCCACTAAGATTTTTTAGTTCAAGAAAATTAGTATTAGGGCTACCGGTGGTTCAAACACGCGCACACACACACTTTCTCGGAATAGAAATGTTTTTTAATCACGGTTTTGGAGCATCGTCAGGTCTGTTATTAAAGTAAATTACCTCCTGGATTGGTTGGAAAGGAAGCACTCACACACTCAGATGCACACACTTTCACACAGATACTGTAGCCTACTACTTACCGGCACTTGCACACACACTTTTCACACACACACACAAGTAAATCTGCTGGATCAGTGCGGGGACATGGCCACCTGTGAGTGGGTTCTCTGCAGCCTGTTTACTCTGTAATGGAAGCCGAACAGCCACAGATGATGGATTACAAGCGTGTGTTCATACTCTCCCCTTTGTCTTACTTTCTCTTTCTCCTACTGTATGTCTTATGCAATTTAATGATGACTCAAGAATCACAATTATGGATGCTGATGATAGTCCCAAAAATATGTCAAACTGCTGCGTATCGTAATGGAAGATTACGGTTCGAGATGTAGCATTTAAGTGCTGTAATTTGAATATGTGCCAAAAAAGTATTTGTTATATACAGTTTGTTATGTTATAAGACTGCCATAATAGAACAACCCCATAGCTTCTTAATACACGCAGCTTATTAAGACCCATATTTACATTCATTGTATATTAAAAAAACAACTAGTGGCCGTAGTTATTATTACGGTATCAAAGGAGGAGGTTGGTTGACGCATAAAGGGTGTCCGCGTAGTGAGGAGGTTGGAGAGGATGGAACCAAAAGTCATGGTTGGGTTATTGAACTTTAAGTATGTTATGTACGCTAACATAAGTTACTTTACAAATGTTACAATTTTGTAACCCATACCTTGATATCGAGCCGTTTTCTTAAACTTAACCAAACCGTGGTGAACGTTTCACTACGTAAACCACATGTAGAAAACTGCGACTGCTACGTTGAGGTATGAGGATGCCTTGATCTCCTGCCAGTGGTATTGGCGGTAATTTAGGAAATGTCCAGTGGGTTGTATTAAGAGGATTGGACCAAACAACCTGCAGTTTGTGGTAGTATAGATTGGAGGACTTGTTGTATATTATCGGATTGGAGTTTTATCCATTCAACTTAATCCAACTTTAAAATGGATTTCATGGAGATTTTACTCAGCATGCCTAAAGACTGCTTTGACTTTTAACAGAAGCGGGTGAGCATTTCTACCTACTAGACGATTCCCATGCAGATTAACCCCACGTTTCTGCTCCGGGCAGCGCCATCAACAAGCCGCCGGAGGTCCATTCATAGCAGAGCTGAAAGTCAGACAGCCAGGCCAGTCAACAAGCCTGTCGGATGAGGAAGGTTTTCCCTAATCAACAGCCGACAAAGACCAATTGGATTTCTGCGCGGTCCTGATTTCCTACAGATGTGATTTTGTTTACTGAACGGCGACACAAGAAGTTGATTACAGCCTCCCAAAGCCTCCCTGTTCTCTGTGACTTCCATATGAAACACCACAGAAACAAATGCCTCAAGAACAATTGATGGTTGCAGAGCAGCCGCTCTTGATTGTTGAGCTCTCAAGGGTTACAAGTCGCTTGTGTTTATTGTTGATTAATGCTACCTAGTTAGCGCGTCCTAGCAGATTGACTAATTAGCAATATGTCATGTTAAAAATAGAGATTCAAAGACAAACATTGCAGACCGACCTACAAAAGAAAAGATCATGATCAAGTCCAGATTGAGTCATATTAATGTAAAAGCAAGAGGGAGATTAATGTGTGCATGTAATCAAAACGGAGCCACAATCCCATTACAGACACAGCAAAGTGCATTAATCCACATAATTGCTCCTGAAGGAAATAGCCCAATCTGAAAGCAACAGTATCACACGCCAAGCCTATTTTAATCTTGACTAAACAAAGCAGAGGCTGACCCTTACTCAGTCGGCCACAACATCCTTCACCAGGACAGACGGTTTGCAGCTCTAAATCATTTCCGTAATGAGTTCCTTGAAAAGAGAGCAGACACAAGGGCATATTTTCCTACTTCAGCTCTGACAGGAAACAATCCTTTCCATTACGGTTTGAGGAGAGATAAGCCAGAAATACCGTAATTGAATCAACCGTTAACTTTACGAGTTGACAGGTCAGGAAAGTAATCACTACCCTCCCCTTAAAAACAGGTGTATCAATGGCAACTCAAACATCCTAAAAGGTACACTTAACTGGTTTCTAGGCTGGTCTTTTTTTAACACATTAGTTAATTTTAAGAACCTCAAGAAGAGGTCTAGCCAACACAATCTCACTCCCAATTCATCATATACCGATGCTTGATCAGTGGCTCTACGCTTCAAACTATAGCGTCAGTTTTGGACGTGTCAGGGCTGGCGGGTCTTCTCAAAAAAAATGATTTCCAACTAATTTAATTTAGTTCAAAAAAATACAGTTTAATTTCAATTTGACTTTAACAGATACAACTATACAAATGCTAAAATAAATGATTCGATAAAAAACAAAAGGCATAGCGAGTCAGTTTCAGTGCATTACATGCATGCACTCTTTTAGAGGTTTACCTGGTTAGGTTGAGGCAACTTAGTTAGGCTAAGGAAAAGATTGTGGTTTGGTTTAAAATAAGTGTGTTTTGTTACATTTTCATTGAAATACACGGCAGTAGTTTAGTACGTAAGTTACATAACAAAAGTAAGGTAAAATAAGTCAATGTTGACTCGTATGACGAGGGACACCAACAGCGCTCTCCTCTGTAAAAGCTCTGTGTTTGTTTGATGCAATCTTCCCGACCTCCACCGTAAGCAGACTTTCTCGCTTTTCATACTTCAGCAGTTGCTTTTGCTGTCTCATAATGATGTCGAAGTGCTTACATTGGAGTTAGTTGAGAGCCCTGTGCATCTCATACAGACTAAAGCGTGAGGTTTCCCCTTCGTCTGGTCTCTTTTCAGACAGAAAAAATGGAAGCGAACCAAATTGGTCACACGGTAACTATACTCCCACCTTGCAACTTTGCTCCCACGAGTGAGTCCAATGATTGTGAGCTCCGTTGAAATGAATTGATTTAATTCTAAAAGCAATACATGTTGTGTGACCAAGCCCTAACCATCACTGATATTCATCCATCAAATGTCATGACAAAGTGCACGCACACCGGACAAAGCTCTTATATAAATAGTCAATGTCCCAAAAAAAAAGCAAAGTGCTTGGTAATGTTTGAACCAAGGCTGCTTGAGCTCCGTCACTCTCTGTCAACCTAGAAACACTCCCATCATTGAACAAGCTCCACTAATCCCTAACCACTGCATGAGGGTGAGAGACACTCAATCTGTGTGTGTGTGTGTGTGTGTGTGTGTGTGTGTGTGTGTGTGTGAGACAGAAAGAGAGAGTGTGTGTCTCTGCCTGAGGACCATTGGGATTTCCCTTTTTTAATTAATTCAGGATTTGTTTGGGGCACGGGGTCAGAAATGGAGAGAGAGACCTTTTCTCATGTAAAACCACGAAGCTGATGAGTGTGTGTCTGTTAGCACGGGGAGAGGAAAGCTAGAGTGAAGAAAAGTAAGGTAAAAAAAAGAGGCAAAGAACACAGAGAAAGAGAGAAAAAATAAATATGTTTGTACGGGTGGGATTATAAAATGCTTTTCAACGGGACGATTGAGCATTCGCTAAACTCCTTAGTTACCGTTGCCACGCCTGCCCTTGATAAGTAGACTTTTTGGTAACAATTTTGACATTTCATCTGCTGTAGCTGGCAGCTACAGGCTAACATTATAATTAAAATGAGAATCTTGTGAATCTTGTCATTTTCTCATTGACTTCCATACAATCGTACTTCTTAGAGGTAGAGCGGGTCATCCTTCAATCAGAAAATTGACAGTTCGATCCACCGGCTCCTCAAGTCCATGTCGATGTGTCTTTGGGAAAGACACTTAACCCCAACCCCATATTTTACGAATGGGTGTGAATGGTTAGTTAGAGTCCTGATGGACAGGTGTCACCTTGCATGGTAGTCCCTGCCCTCTGGGGTGTGAATGGGTGAATGACATGTAGTGTTAAAGCGCTTTGAGTGGTTCGAAGAAAGTCATTTACCATTTTTTGTTCCCAAAGGAGTGGCAGAGGAGTCGCCCCATGATGGCCATTTGAGAGAATGAAGGTTTAAGGCACTTAAGCATTGGCTTCACTTTTCAGAACTGGAGGATTGCCGCCTGGTTGGGGGTCAGTTTGTAGATTCATGTCACCAGCTTTCATTGAAAATGACTTGTAGACTGTTGCTTTCTCACTTCTAGCAAGAGCACGAGGCTAAAGCTACATGCTCCTTGCAAAAAGTCAGCATCCTCACCATTTGATGACTCAAAGACATGATTTGATAAACAGCCTTGTTAATGTGAGCTAGTTAGTCCCAGCATTTTAAATATGATAAGTGTAAGAAGCTTGTATTTGTTAACGTTAAATAATTTTAAAGTTATAAGAGAAAAGGCTCTTATTATGTGGATTAACGGTTGTGTTTGGCAAACTGTGCATGTGTGTCTCTTACACAAGCAAAGACTGTGTGTACAAAGTGTTCATTTCTGTCACGATATATATGTGTACCGACTGTATATGTTTTTTTATGCATTACTGTGAGAGTGTGTGGGCTCCCTGTCCAGTTATATTCCCTGTGTTTGTGTGTGTGTGTGTGTGTGTGTGTGTGTGTGTGTGTGTGTGTGTGTGTGTGTGTGCGCTCACAGATGTGAGGGGATCACCTATTAAGGGATACTCAGGCCGGGAGGAAGTGCAATAAAATACAGCAATGCAAATATAGATGGCAAGAAGGGAGCAGGACATGTGCTGATATTTCTCCTGTTCTGAAACAACAGCTGAGGATCTGAGCTTGCATCCTTCAATGGGGATGAGCAGGTATTAATCCCATCAGTGTTTATTACATGCTTCACTATATCAGAGGAATTAGCCTTTGCTTTTTCTTCTTCGTGTCTTCACCTGTAACTAATTAAAGCATTTTAAAGCAAATAAAAGACTTCACACACAACTTATATCTTACACTCGTAACTGTAAGAAGTTTTCAGAACAGTACATGTGCGAACAAATTTTGTTATTTGGGAAAAATAGAAATTTGTTTTCATAATATGTGTGTTCCTCTGTCCATACTGCGGCCAGTATGGATAGTGGGACACACACACACACACACAAACACACTGCAACTCATCAACCAGCTCTGATCATGTCAGATCAGTTTCATGTCTGTGAATCTGTCTTCTTATTGATATCTGTTCGTTCGTTTTCCGTCAGCAAAAGGTGTCCACCCTGCTTTTGCAATTCCCACAAAATCCTTGTCAGCTCCTGTTATGATTGATACACACTGTGTGGCATGCTCAGGCCTCACGGCACACACTGCAGGCACGCAAACACACACGTACACACACTGTCTGTTTCTGGATACTCTTAATGATTCATAGGGAGTAGCTGAGTGTTATTACAGTTTGGAGGGCTCTCACTCGTCAAAATGGCCCCTGGGTGCGCACATGTGTTTTCGAGTTCTGTGTGTGTGTGTGTTTCTGTGTGTGTGTGTGTGTGTGTGTGTGTGTGGACCTCATGCTCTGTGACATTTCATAGACCAACATGAGTCAGCCAGTAAGAATTTCAAAACTCTTTTATGAGTGCTCGAGATTCATTTGTTACTTGAGAGCTCGGCGAATGAGCGCGCAGCGATTTTTCGGCGAGTGTGAGAAACAAGTGTGTGAATGTGACGTGGTGTGTGTGTCGTATGAAATATGGAACACGGCAAAACGCCTATTCCTCATCATCTGACAAAGCTCTTCAGGCCGCAAAGTGTTTCGGCACTGTGATTTTCGTAAGTAAAATAAAAATGTTATTTATGTTATTTCAGCATGAAAAATGTGACCCATTAAGTCGTGAGTTATGGAAGAGCGGTTCTGAGACCCGGCTCGCAGCCCTTCGTATTGAGATGTTTTGCATTTGAAACGCGCAGGTGCGTGTGTGCATGCATGCATGCATGTGTGTGGTTCACAGGAATGTGCTGGGTGCAGCGATTGAGAGATAAGATCGCAGCAGAAGGCTCGGGTGCTGACAGACGCACGGGGAGGTGATGAGACCGAGAGAGACAATCCTCATATTCCTCCGTTTCCAGTAGCTGCATCTGTCAGGTGTGCTCCCACATACTCACTTCCAGTTCCCTGACAGCTTTCGGAGTTGTTCAATTTCCGTACCGTTTCCCGCTGTGGCTTTACTTCGTCGTGAAATCGGACGTATACAACTTCATGTAACTCAAAGGATAAGGATATAGGTAATATTCTATATCCATCACCAGCCATAGTCCGTTTGGTTAGTCCAAGTCGGAGTGAAATTAATACTTTTGGTGAATTTTATATCAAGTTTGGTTCACAGTATACAAATGAAATCAGACCAAATAAAATGAGCTGCATTTACTCTGCATGGAATCACAGACTTTGAAATATTGAAGTTGAAATTTAAATCTCTTGATCTCCAGTTTATCTCGAATTGCTTTATAAATGTCACAATTTTTGTGGACTTTATTCAGCACGTTCTCTATAGTCTCTTTGACCCAGATGTCAATCAAACATAGGATTTGCTAGTCCAAGTCAGTTCTCTCACACTCATGTTACGACCATAAACTATATATAAGAAGTAGTCATCATGACGTCACCCATTGGTTTGTGGACTGCCGTTTTGAAGCCTCAAATTCGGAGATTTCTCCGTCGCCTTCGTGGATTACGGCCGTCGCCATGTTGGTTTTTTTGCAACCGATAAACAGAAGTTACCATATCTGGAGTGGATGGAGAGATGCCGTATACGGCTCTGGTAGCGGCAGCGACCTGTCAATCACAGTAAGCCCGCCCTTAACTATACTCTACTCTATAGTCTATTTGACTCTAAATGGACCATAATTTACTAAATGAACATCATGCTGTATTGAAGAAGACTTGAAACTTGAGATTGAGACCATAAACTCATGTTTACAATGTTTACTGAGGTAATAAATCAAGTGAGAAGTAGTCATTTTCTCATAGACTTCTATACAATCTGACTTCTTTTTGCAACCAGAGGAGTCGCCCCCTGCTGGTCAGTAGAGTGAATGCACTTCCGCACTGGCTTCACTCGGCAGAACCGGAGGTTGCCGTCTGGTTACGACCCTCCGACTGTCTTGAAGTCTGCTCCTGTACAACCTCAGCAGGCACTTGGCTGACAAGAGAGGGTCGTCAGTTTGATTAAGCTCACCTGGGCCTTCCAGGCTATAAAAGCTGGTCCACATGCTCGTTGTCTCTCTCTCCCTTCCTGCTGCTGACATCCACCCTGCATTACCTCCTTTTGGTTTTGCACGTTCAACACCTCCACAGCATACATGCCACCCGTACGTGCACTGCTTCCATCACTGACACACTCCATCGTTTGTTTATTTTAACCTGAGTTTAATAATTTAGGTTTGGTTTGGTATAACCTTGCGTGGTCTCCCTCCTTATCACATTTCGTGAGCCATTTTGTGTCATCCAGCTCAACAAATGCCTATGCAGGCAATCCTGCTATGGCGAAGCCATGACCCGTCCTACTCTGCCTCTGATTGGCTAGTACTGGTTGCCTTTCTTTGGTTGGATTGGTTAGGTTAAGGCACGAGGAGTGATATTGGAAAGGGCAAGAATATCAGGGCAGCCAAATCCTTTTGTGTGTTGGTTCACTTCCTGCAATTTGGTCGGATTATGTTTGTACTGCAATCGCGCTCAGGTGAAAGTGGTCTCGGACCGGTTGTTTTGATTCGCGCCAATGCCAAATTTCTTAATGTTAAGGCTTCATTTTTTTCTGCTGTGTGCTGAAATGAAAGTAGACGAGAAGCTGAGGGAAGAATTATATTTTTGTTCACACACTCGTTTCACTCAAACAATCCCAGCCAAGACTTTTGTGTGCAGATGGGAAAAGCAGATATGTGAATTGGTGTAATGATTTTCCGAACGGCCAGAGATATACCTTGTTATATGACACACAGGGGGAGGCTTAAGGTGGGTTTGCTGTTGAGCTGCATCCAAGCACACTTCCCTCTCTTATTGGACCCGCAAGAGTGTAAGTGCATGCTTGCATGTGTGTGTGTGTGTGCGTGTGTTCAAAATGTCCAGCGGGGCTGTTGCAGTTAATAGGACCAGGGTCAGGGATATGGTGGGTTATGAAACTTAACTCTCCTCGTAAACCGACTCATTTCCATCATAACATGTAGAGCACACAAGGAGAATGGTGGGAGCGAGTGAATAGCGAAGGAGGGAAACAAGGTAAGGGAATAAGGTAGGAAAGGAGGGAGGGAGGTTGCAGGAAATAAAGCTAGCAGAATATTTTGAAAAGGAAGGGAAGAAGATAGGGGAGTAAGGGTTAAGAAAGGAGGTGATGGAGGAAAGGGGGGGTTAGGAATGAAAGGGAGGGGAAGAGAGGAAGTGAATATGGAAGGAAAAGGAAGTAAACAACTGATCAAGGAAAGAAAGGGCAGAATAAAGTGAAAGATGAAGGGATAAACTGTTTATTTTTAAATGATCCCATATTACCATCCTGGAGGAGCAACTGTGTATTCATCCACAGCTGAAAATAGTCCCCAACAAATGAACTCTTTCCTCCAGTTTGGTTAACATTTGCAAAACATTACAGTCTGCCCAGATGTTTTAACGTAACCTTTTTGGGGGGAAATATGAAATTATGAATTATGTAACAATGGGCCAGGGGCAGAGTGCCACAGACAGGGTAAGGGAGTTGGGAAGTAGAGGGAAACTAAGAAAGCGGTAGGAAAAGAGAGCAGGACTAGTATTGATATTTCATCATTTATGTCAATTTTTATTTAATTATAACAATTTTATTTAAAAATACACTTAGTATGTTCTTTCTTGTTGAGCTAGCCAGCCCAAAAACTGCTACTGTATGAATTTAGCCGGTTAGCTCATGTTAGCAAGAGCAACAACAATGCCAAGGTTATTCTCAATGGACCAACTGCAGGCTGCTGCTGTAAACAAACAGCACACTGACAGTAACTAACCCTCTTTAGCTTTTAAGCCGTAGCTTAACAAGGCTGCAAATGCTATCTAACTAGCCGGCTAGCTAACTTAGAAAAACATGATATAGGCCCATCATTATTCCTTGAAGTTAACATTCACACGTTGCTTGTTTTGCTGACCAGCGGTCGATTTTGGGTTTACCATCGTAAAAAACTGGAAAAACTAGCAAAAAATAAACATTCGAGCCAGTACACGCATTTTTGCTTAAAACAAATGACGTACAGGTTAATAGTAGAGCCATGGGGGAAAAAAACAAGGAATTGAGGAAGCGAATAATGTGAAGTACAAGAAGTAGGGAAACAGAAAAAGAGAGGACGAAAGAAGGACATTTGGCAAGAAAGAGGAAGGTAGAAAAGGTGGGAAACAAGGTGAAGGAGGAGGGAGGAATCGTATGTGAAGGGATGGATGGAGGAATGCCAGTGTTAATCCGTGTGTGAGAGCAGCGGCTCAGTGTCAGATGTCTGCCTGTGAATGGGCCTGTGTCACCACGGTATCGCCGCAGGACCGGGCCGGGGACACGGGGGAACCGGGAAAGAAAGAACCACGTCCAAAACCCACGGCAGCAGGAACATGATTATGAATGTGACGAATGCCAGCAAGAAACAGGTAAAAAAAACGAGGAGAAGAGCCAGGTGTGGAGAAAGCAGCATTAAAAAGATGTCGGCCTCTCTACCTGTTGGCCCCCCGAGAGGCTGAAACGTCTGTCATCAGCGGGCTTCTGTGTCCTGAACGGGAGCCAATTTGTAGAGAATTTGTAACCCTCCATCCTCCTGTTTTCCCCGCTCTGATTCCGTCTGTCTTGACATTTTTATGCCTGGGGACTGTTGTCGCAATACCACAGTGCAACATACCCCCCCCCACACACACACACACACACACACACACACACACACACACACACACACACACACTGCACACAAACTGTCAGGAGTAAACGGTGGTGGACGGAGTATTCAGACGCATTACTTAAAGTTGTAATACTTTAAACTTTACAAATCAAGTTCTTTGGAATACAATTGTTCTAATGATTACGTAGTGAAAAGGAGGTACTTGTGCTGATGAGCCACACAGACAATTGTCAGCGACTTATATGTCAATTTGGGTTCACCGCCTTTATATTAATCCAGGTTTTACTTTTTTTTAGGGGATGGCTACTTTGGTCTAGACAGAAACATCCACGCAACTACTGGATGTATTCCCATGTCATTTTGTGCAAGACGATCATGGTCCCCGGTGGATGAATTGTAGTAACCTTGGTGATCTGTCTGACTTTTCATTTAGCACCAACCATCAAGTCACAAAAAAAGTTTGTCCACTATAGATTGTCACAACCCCAAGGCTGTAACAAAAGGGAGACAAGACGAGTGGAAAAAGTAATAAATATATGTTTATTTAAGAACAAATAGCTAAACAAACAGACAAATAAGCAGCCGTGTCATCCAAACAAGAGTCAGAGAGGAGAGGGGCCGATCCTTGTTCAGCTGTGAATTTATATAGCCATCACCACATCAGGCTCAAGTGTGGCTCATTGGCTGCTGATCAACATCCTGAAAGACAGAGAAGACAGCAACCAAGACACAGACCCCTAGTGGGAGGGAGGGGTCCTCGCAAGATCATCTAAATACCAGCAAACCTCTAATGCCATTCCCGTCAGCCTCAGCTCTACTTTATGTTTTGTGCTAATTAGGGAATGTTCGCGTGCTAACATATTTAATGTTGGCATTTGTAATTGCAAGCATGTTAGCATGTCGATGTTAGCGGTCAGCTCAAAGCAGGTGCAGCTTCACAGCTAGCATGGCTGTAGGCTTGACGCATCCATGAGGCATAACCTGAGGATTTAGTCTTGTTATTTTATCATTACTGATACTCAACTACAAATACCTCAAACTTGAACAAGATGCAAAAACGTCATCTTAATTGATTGGCAAGTTGGTGTGTTCCTGCGTTTGAGTGCTAAGCATGCACAGCCCTCTCGGAAGGTGTGTGTGTGTGTGTGTGTGTGTGTGGTACTAATTACATTCGCTCTGTCTACAAAACAGCTTCCTCATTTTTCACCTGCCCAACACACACATTCCGACTTGACACACTCATCCAACCCTCTCAACCCAACAATTACTGTGCACCGATAGACATTTTTTAGCTCCCTGACGCAAACCCCAAAACTGTTTCCATTTTGTTCAAATAATTTATCTCGAGATTATGGCTTGGCAAAATACATGCCATCTATTTCAGGGATATCCAGGTCTCTCTCTCTCTCTCTCGCTCTCTCTCTCTCTCTCTCTCGCTCACTGCCTCGTCTCATCTCATTGCTTCCTGTGCTTCTCCCTGATAGGTGTGTGTGTGTGTGTGAGACTCACTGACACTTCACTGATGGAGTGATGTCCATCCGATCCGCCTGCTGTCTCAGGTGTCCCTCAGCACTGCGCACAACCCATCAGTCATTCTAAAGCTGCCCCGCAGCCTCAAAACACACACACACACATACACACACATACACACCAACCATCAGTCATACACAACTGCACAGATAAAATCGCACATCTTAACACCGTAGAAACATCACAACACTGACCTACCCACACACACACACACACACACACACTTCCACCAGTGCAACTCCACATCTGTATAGTGGGGGATGAGGGGGCGGTTAACAAAGAGAGATAGGATGCTGGGACCAGGACCCTAAACATACACACACACACAGTTGGCCTGAGGCAGATTCTTTAGACTAAAGTCTCCATCCTGGGTGGCAAGATTCACACACACACATACACACACACACAGTGCTGGGCAGGTGATGGAAGTGCAGTGTCAGTGATAGATCAATAACACTGAATAACACTGAACTGAAACCAGTCAAAAAAGATCACGTCCATTGTTGTATATGTATGTTCATATATGTGTGTGTGTGGGGGGGTGTGTGTGTGTGTATGTGTGTGTGTGTGTGTGTGCGTGTGTGTGTGTGTGTGTGTGTGTGTTGCAGAGGGGTAGTAATTCCATCCGAGACCCTCAGACTGACCCCAAAACACATACTACCCCCCCCCCCCCCCCCCCCCGCCGGCCTTAGGCCACACACAAGCCAAAACACACACTCAGCCAAGCCACACACAGTCATAGACATGCTCACCTGCCCAACACACACACATACACAAACCGACATAACTCGAAGAAGGTGCGCTTCATGATGGGAGTCGCTGATTGGAGAGAACCTGGCCCGTTAGCATTAGCATCCAAAGCTAATTTACCCAGGGTTGAAAATCCAGGAAAGTAGTGGAGACTTATAATCATATTTTCCTGCAGTTGTATTGATTGTTAAGCTCTCATACACACCTGTAGATGTGTCTGATATGTGTTGTTTGTTGTGCCAACCATTAAGCTGTGCAGAGGCGTGCGTCTGCTTCCCTCAGCTCCGTTTGGTGATGATCGTGCACATTTCAACAAAAAAAATACTGACTGGTTTTCCACACTAAATATACACAACGCTATTAAAGATGAACTATTGCTGTCTTTATTGTTTATTTTTTTTATTTATCAATATTCAGTGAAAAAAGACGAGACATGTAGGACAAAAAGACACGACAAAACATAGCACATTGGGTAACATGACAGGATTAAGACCAAAGGGCAAAACATGTATTGGGTACAGTGTAAAAGTAAAAGCAGAGGTTCGATCCTAGAGTGTGTGTGCTTCTTCATGTAAGTGTACGGGGGCAAATAATTAAAATAAATATATTTTAAAAAATTGGGGAAAGAATAAGTAGATCAGTTTTTAATATAGAAATATATATATATATATATATAGAAATAATATAGTCCAATGGCTCCTAATTAGGGGTGTAACAATACACGTATTCGTATTGAACCGTTCGGTACAAGGATCACGGTTCAGTACGCATTACGAACCGAACAATACGTTTCAATAATACTATTGCATTTGGAAAGTGCAGAAGCTTAAATTGTGGGAAATATAATGCGCTCAACAAGGCAAACCACCCGACATAACAGACAACGTGCTGTCTGACACTCCACCACGGAAGAACAACATTCTACTCACGTTGGTTCTTGGAGAGGCACGCTAGGCTAAACTAGCTTAGCAGGAAAACCAACAGCAGCACATATGCTACAAACTCTCCCCGCAGCGTTTGGGTAGCTATTCCCTACCGATTCAAACAGGGCTAAAGCAATTGCCACGGCGATTGTTATATTTATAGCCGCTGATATGAGACCCTACTCTGGAGTGATAAACGCAGGCTGTACGAACATGCTTAATGCTATTGAGCCCCGTGACACTACTTCTTCACGAGCCCATTTCTCCAGAGCATAATTCCTGCTTTGTAAAAGAATACAAAAGCCCAAACAGAGAATCAAATGTCCGAAGCACACGCTGTTGCTCTGACAACAGACGGCCGGATGCCACGGGCTACACAAAGCTAGCTGACTGTACGACACAAATAGGCCGATGTCATTAATCCAGCGTCTCAGAAAGCAACGGCAGTGCAGCGGATCTCTCACCTCCTCCAGAGATCAGAGAGAGTGACCTTCTTTCACAGAAGCACAACAGCAGCCCACGTGTTAAAGACAAAACAGGAGTTGCTGCAGCTTCCTGTACACAAATTAATCCACCATTGTTCAAAGTAACAAAATAACATACTTTATGATGATGTTTCTGCTGTTTTGCTGTATTACCACCGAACTGTGGCACCACTGTATCGTATTGAACCAAACCGAGAATTTTGTGAACCGTTACACCCCTACTCCTAATAATTAGTAACCATTTGAATGATTTATTTAGGCCTCAATTTAATCCATTTAAATATTGTATTTATTTAATTATGAATTTATAGCATTAAAATATTTGACTTTAAAATCTTCCATGTTGTTTGAATTTCCCTCTTTGAAATTTCCTTTTTTAAAACCTTGATTTTGAGCATTTTCTTTTCAGAAATCCCAGATTCATGTGGATAATAATAATATAATATAATAATAATTTAAGTTGCTCGAACACAATTGCTTAAATTCTAATCTTGAAATACAATTAAAAGAAAAATCAGTGAAAAGCAAAGAAAGGCTCCAATCTGTTGAATTTGACAAGCAACTGAATACCTCACCTTGTGTGATGCAGCGGCTTGGAGCCCAAGACAAAGTATATATTATCTTATGTTATGTACATAAACCATAGAGTGTCTATGGTACAAACAGTAACGTCACTGCCGCATTTATGCCTAAATGAAGTTATTTTGAGTATCAATGGAGCAGCCACAATGTTAGCATAGCCTAGCACTGATCGATCCGAACTCTTTTTAGAAAAAAAGCATTCTAAAAGTTGTTTGCTTGTTGTCTCACGCACAGGCTTTACAGAGTCGTCATTAGGAAGTTATTCAAAATCCCTTTTATCCGTTTATTGCAATTAAATCCCAGCAAAATCGATTTATTTTGAAATTCACAGAGCGCATCATTGTTATGAACACAGACACGACGGCGTTTGTTTTCCCGGCGTATCTGGAACTTCCACAACATGCACAAAGCAGCAGTAGGGGTTATTTCGGCCGTGGTTGATGAAACGTTGTTGGTATCTAAGTGGAGGTAAGCTCCGCCCTCCTCTCCGTCGCATCTAGTGAGGCAAAAATGAACACCGCGTAAGAGTTTGTTGAACCTGCTTTCTGAAACAGGCTACTGGCAAGCATACATCTGCAACAACATGATTTATTTTTTGACCTTATGGGACCGCCACTGTATTTTTGCAAAAGTCATAGACTTTTCAGTCATAGACTGCAGCTGTTCTACTGTTAGGAAAAGGCCGCTTAATAATAAAGACAGTAAGTAGCCTCTTATTAGAGATAGGGTTAGGGTTAGGGTTAGACAGACCTCGGTGGTGAGCTCACCTCGGGGAGTGTCTGTGGTTACCGTGTTAAACCTCTACGCAGGGCTGCCTCTCTCACGGCGAGATATTTATCGCTCCTTGTTGATTCAAGCTATTGTATTTTTAATCCCTGACACTCAGGATGATACCTTCGGTAAACTGTGAGTGCATGCGTCTGTGTGAACTGTTGTTCTTGGCAACGTGGCCGACTTAGTGAAGGAGAGACGAAACAAACGAGTCGAGATGTTAACGCCATCTGGACTCCTGTACATGTAACAAAAAAAAAGACATGATATAATTAATGACTCAATAATGGAAAAAAATTGTTTATTTTATTGTTAATATAATTTTATAATTTAATAAAGAGAGTTACAGCACTTTGATGGTGGGAATAATAACATAAGAAATGATACACTATATGAAAATGTACCAAAAAAAAATGTAATCAGGGAACAAAAGAAAGATCCTTTGAAGTGGGTGACACCATTGTTTTATTCTGCAGAAGTAAACGTTTTACATTTCGGAGCAGCTATCAGACTAGATGTATATCTCCAATCTCTCTGATGCATTATCCACAACATGCTGCTCATTACAGCACATGTTTCCCACATGTGTGTGTGTGTGCGCAGAATGTTTAAAAAACAGCAGTTGCGAAACGAATTGGACAGATTCATTGCAAATGGAAACAAAGGCTCGGAGTCAGCTGCGATCAGATCTGATCTGATTCTGCGGCGTATCATCTGATAGAGCACACGGAGCCACCCAGAGATTCCACACAAGCCACATCTGCTCAGCACATGACCCTGCAGCCGTTTCCGAAGAAAAGATGAGCCAGGATGAGGGCGATGCACAAGACATGAGGGATGAGACCGAAGCGCTGGCCGTGTGGAGAAGAAGACGAGAACCGACGGCACTGAAGCGGCTATCGGTTATTGATTTCCGGCGAATTTGTCTTGTGAGTGGGTTTTTCTTTTCTTTCTTTTTTTCAAGCTTGAACATGTGCTTCGGTGATCTTTCCAGATGATTCTTTACATGACTGCCTGCCGATCATGTGACAACCAGAACTACGCAGCATACCCACCCTGCATCCTCCGTGCGAATCGTTCTTATGTCCTGGCCACGTCCGATCTCTAACACGACCTCCAGGAACCCATCACTCTGACAGCGGAGCACATGTGTGGGGTTCGCCCGCACGTGTGCACTAATGAATTCATGCATTAACAACTCAGTGTGTGCATGTGCTTGTACGTATTTTTCTGTATCTGTGTCAGAGCGGAAACAGGTCCCCCTCACTGCCAGCCAGTAAAGTCCCATTAATCACCCCTGCAGCCACGAGGCACGCCAGGCCGGCGGATGGGACCGTATGTCTGTAACCATACACCACAATGCCTTGCCGCTTGTGAACATCGTCCGTCCTCCCATCGATCAGGCATCTGGATCCCATTGTCGTATGACAGTCATCTGGAGCGCATGGAAGAGGGAGAGAACGGAGGGGGGAAGAAGGGCACTCCGATTACTGGTAGAGTGATTAATCATAACCATACTGGAAGCAGGATGAAGCAACGGCAGAGTTGGACCACAGGGCAGTATGGTAATGGCCGCCCCTCTGGGGGCGGGGTGTCGATGATACTGTAGGATCGAGGGGCCGAGGCCAAGAGGCGAATGCGAAGCCTGTATAAAATGTTAAAGGGTTGGACCTGAACTGTAACCCAAGAAGTTAAGGCAAATTAGCGCTTTGCATTAGCAGTCACAGCTCTGTTTTACATTAGCATAAGAAAGTTGCTGCCGTGTTAGAGTGATGCAGATCACCTGAGCCCCGAAGGTCCCATTCCTGATTGTGGGTCTGTTTCTGGATGATATGATATTTATCGGCAAAAAAAAATGTATCGGCTGACTAAGCCTACAACAATTCAAAGCTCTCATCTTTTCGTTGACAGACTACATTCATCTTAAAAATGATCACTCGGAGCATATGATCGGGTTCCCTGATACGCTTTGTTGTAATTTTGATATTTTGTATGTCTGGTTTTTAAAGAACTTTATCTAATTATAATTTTTCTAGCTAACTAGTGGTCCCATCAAATCAGGTGAACAACATGTTGATTAGGTTAATTAACCACAGTAGAGATGAAAGTTGTCTGTGTGAATGCGAAATTATGATGCTTTATTATTTAAATAATCATCAAAACAATGATGTCTTGCATTCAGATGCAATACAACAAACACTACTGTGAAGTGGGAGTTTGACCAAGAAACCTAGCACCGAGCTAGCATTAGCTATGTGGGGAAACAACGTTCCATTAAAAAGTGAAATCTTTTACGTTCATTACAAACCTTATATGCCGCTTCACAAGGGAGGGGCCAGTACAGGCGACTTCTCTACATCCACCTACACACTGGATTCTTCTATACCAAGCAGTCAGAAATTACATGATGTAAATAGACTATGTAATAATGTGTTTTTCTGGTTCTCTTTTCCAATAAATATGGAACTGCCACCCTGATATTATTGCACTTAGGTACCCACTTATACCATCAATGTACCTTTGTAAGTTTTAGGATTTTGGAGTGTTTAAAGACATATTCGGGGGGATTATCGGGGACGGTATTCAGGCACCTTTGATCAATAAGTAAATCAATCTAATTGACAGTTTGACATAATAATGTCAAACAAGCTGCAGCCTGGATCCTACTGGAATCCCCACTGGGAGCGAGAGGTAAGCGAGACATGCACAGAGCGCACTGACACAATCAAGGAATCAACAGTAACGTGAAGTGTTCTGACTCACTTATTTTATTACCCTGCCCACCATAGTCGGTGAGGGGAATCTGCCTGCTGTCAGAGAGGCAAGCTCACAGACAGACTGGGAGCCAGCTTGGTTAGGTTTGGGCTACAAAATGTATTAGTTAGGGTGCCAAGCCATTGTTCCAACAGACAATTATTCCAAAACCCCAATATCCTGAAAAATCTCCCATTGGACCAAAAGCCCATTTTGGTCCAATGACGGGCCGTCGTACAAATGGGTTTTCGGTCAAAAAGAATATTTTGGGACTTTTGGGGGTTCCTTTGCTTATGGGCAGTCGGAACAATGGGCAGTCCCCCGTTAGGTAACGTAGCACAGTACGTACGTGCACAACTTAAAATAAGTCAATGTAAACTTTTGATTTTAACACCGGACACATACACCCGTCTTCTTTGGGAAAGTCTTTTTGTTTTTGGCCCTTCCACCCACACTTACTTTCTCACCATAGTTGGAAGCGTAGGGCCACTGACCAAGCTGCCGTATTTGACGACTTGGGTGTCAGAATGGGCTGATAAGACGTATAAAATAATTGCAGGTGAATGATGCAAGGGCTTGAGAGAGAATGTTCTCTTTACATTAAGCCAAGAAGAAGAAGATATGGGGAACAGGCATGTTGGTGTGACAGAACGTGAAGATAAGAGAGAAGGGGAACTATTCAAAAGAGACGGGGTGGTTAAGTATTTCTTAATGGGATACGTTTGTAGTTTTTGACAGAAGATGTAAAGGGAGGTGAGACCATACGGATGGTTGACCAAACTGAAGGAGTAGTATTCCCTGTACACTCTATTGTGGAGCCATATTCTCTTGTCCCTATGCCAAAGACTACATGGAGTACTTTAAACTCCTCTTCAAAATCCTGAATTTGCTGACGCAAGACGGAGACACAAGAATGACAACTTGATTTTTCACCCAAGGGCGCATCAGGAAACACCTGTACCTGCATTGTGCTCTCTATTCCCTGACTGATTCCATCACAATGAGCTAAAAGTGCAGCTCCATCCGGGTTCACCTCTCTTAACTCGAGACAACTCTGACCAAAACAACTCCTCTCACCCTCACCAAAATGTCCTCTGGGCTTCAATCTCTAAATTCCTCTCAAGTTCACTCCGTGACAATCCTCTCGTAACGTGGCAGAGAAGGAGAGGAGCTGTTGAAAGGCAAAATGTTTAAAGAAGAAAGTCAATAAAAGTCTCTTGTGATTTCAGTGAGGCTCTCCAGATGCTGGACACCGGACAAAACTCCATCTAGTTCTTCTTCACCTCTGCTCACAACAACACCAGCAAACGTTCAGAAGGATTCACTCAACGGATGGAGTGCGAGTTGAGGTTTCGCTTCCAAAACATCTCACCCTCTCTCCCTTGTGGGACCTTCAGCAACAAGCCATTGCATATTTTCACTTTATTTCAAATCAAAGAGAACTACCTATAAAAATACAGAAGTATTAGCATCGAAATGTACTTAAAGTATAAAAAAACTCCTATTGCAAAATGACCCCATTTAAAGTGTTAAATATACAAGGAGGAGCTCATTTAAACTGTGGTTTATTTTAATTTTTTTTAACTCGTATGTTTTACAACTTCAGCTGTCAGATAAAATCCTCCTACAGGTTTCCCCTCAACTCGAGTGCCGATTTTGCGAGCATCGATCCAACACCGATCAGCCTCAGATCTGGGGGCTTTTGGTCAGTGGGAGCTCCAACAAACAGTTTTGGGACTTTCAGAGGTCAGAGAAGACTTTTCAGGGGTCGATCACTGTCTCGTTGGTTGATTCAAATCCACCGGATTTGACATACTGAGAGAAAAGCGGAGGTGCCAGTGGAAGCCTGTCTTCCAGAGAGTATCAGCAGATGAACAGAACAGATGAACTTCAATCATTTTGTGCTATCTTTGATCTGCGGATTAAAGTAATTGATGCAGAGTTTTATGGGATGGACTGTGTTCTCTGTGTATGGAATATGTTCTCCGGCTGTGCGAAGGCTTTGCCCGTAAGAATCTGGATGACTCATTACATCCACCCACCCAACCCCCCACCCCCATTAAACTCCAGCTCCGGTCAGACGCCCCCCCCCCCCCTCCTCCCAATCCCGCTCTGGCACCTCTCCTTCTGCCCCGTTCAGGGCGATAAGCCCCAATTATGACTGCCCTCGTCCGCAGTTTACACACACACACACATGCAGAACTACATGTAAGTAAGCGAGCATGCACAAACACACAGAGTGAGAGGTCTGATGGTCAGGTGCCCCAGACAGCATTCCCCTGTGTGATTAGGCTTAGTGAGCCATCTCCTCTCTCCAACCTGTCGCCAGTAGCTCTGCCTGGCCTTAACACCCGGCCAGCCGGCTACGCGACACCCTGCTGTCTGTGTCCGTGTGTGTGTGCGCGCGAGAGAGCCAGTGTGTGTGAACATGCGTCCACAAATCCAGGCGGTGTGTGTGTCAAATTTCTCTCTCACGTTGATCTACGCGGAGTGTGTGTCTGCTGTCTGCAAACCCTAAAGCTGTGTGGATTAGTGACAGGACCCCACCAGAGCATGACAAGGCTTTTGTCTCTGGAGCCCAGTGGTTTTATGGCTGAGCACGCTCTTGTGTGTGTTATGCATGTACGTGTGTGTGTGTGTGTGTGTAGCCATGCAGCTATGTGTGAGCGTATTTGAAGGCATGTTACCAGAAAAGTTATTTGTTGTCTTTATTTGACGGCCTTTATTTCTTAATCACAGTGTGGAGGTTTATTGAAGTCAGGCTTGTCACGGTGTGTATGAATGTGTGTTTGTGTGTGTGTTTATAGAGAGATGTAGCTCGACAGGCTGGAGGAAGCTGCGGTGTCACCAGCTGTCACTCAGGCGACCTCAGGCAACAGCTAAGACCTGAATGAAAGCGATGGATTCTGCTAATAAACTCAATTGATTACAGTTCATCCTTAACTTTATAAGCAGATTAAGCTACAGCTTTGAGGTAAAGCAGTTTTTTTCCATTTATCAAGCTGCCAATCTCTACTTTAGGTTTTTAAGGCCATCAATATTGTATTTATCAAGCCAAAGGAAACTTTGTCTTCAAGCCCTATCTAACTTTTTACTGGACAAAGGTGCCTGCTAACAGCAATTGCTACGAAAATCTAGACCCTCCTTCTTTACCACAAGATATCTCTGCTCATCAACCTCACTTAAGGTTAACAGTCAAGTTAGCAAGAAGAAGAAGGTGCACAACCACTCTTCAGTACTTACACCACCAATTTAGCATTGCTCACGTAACCTTTTATGACTCACAAAGGATAGTTTTCTTTTTAAAAAGTATACCAAAGTCTTTTTCTTAGTAATGCAACGGGACCGTGGACAGTTTGGTCAGGGGTTCAGAAGGGCTGGACCATCGACTGTACGTAGTGGACGTAGTCGTCGTGACGTCACCCATTGGTTTGTGGACTGCCGATTTGAAGCCTCAAGTTCGGCATATTGTCCGTGGCCACTTTTGTTTTTTTTGCAACCAGTGAACTGAAGTTACCATATTTGGACTGCGGTGTAGTGATGTAGAGAGGCCGTGGCGGTAGGGACCTGTCAATCACAAGGTAGTCCTTCGTAAAGCATACCCTGCTTTATAGTCTATTTGACTTTAAATGGACAATAATTTACTAAATGAACATCATGCTGTATTGAAGAAGACTTGAAACTAGAGATTAAGACCATGAACTCTTCTGTCCCCCTTCGCTGCTTTCTCTCAGCCAGCAGAAAAGAGCTTTTGGCCGATCTTGCCCTCTGTGCTTGTGTAAACATAGTGGCGGCGTATTAGAGATTGCAGACCGAGCCGAAATAAGTTTCACTTTCGTTTGTATGTCCTTGCTTTTATTGCACGTACAGTAACAAGCGTAGTTGCCATCAAATCGAGTATCCTTCACCTGGTTCACTTCAAGACCGCGGCATATCTACTCGAGCGTCGTGTGTGTGTTTGCATCTATGTGTGTGTGGTTGAAGGATTTCAGCCCGACAGAGCAGAGCAAATGCGAGCTGCAGCGTGATAATAAATGACACCAAAACATTACACGTCGGGGGCTTATCAATACTCCGATCTTTAATAATTTAGCATGGGGCACGTTTTTTTACCGGGTTTCAGAACGCATCCCCCCCCTTCCCCTTCAGATAACGTAAAAGCGCAAAAGGCTCTGGCCAGAGCCAGTGTCCGTTCTGAGCTGCTGTAGAAACATGGCGGTGAAAGTTGGCGGTCTCCGTGGAAGACGACCTGCTCCCGGAAGATATAAATGTCTTTTTCTAAGCAAACGGGAACACAAAGATTCTTGGTTTCAGGAGATTGTTCACGGATTAAAACAGAGTTATGCATATTATATTCAATTGCTGCCAATAAATCCCCCTAAATGTTACACACCATTCCTTTAACCCTGCTGTCCCTTAGCGGCAATGCATTGTGTTCGCGTGTCCACGTGAGTGTGCTGGTAATTGGGGATCGTGGGGTTGACGCTGTGGTTTTTTCGTGGAATTGTGATTCCAACTGGAAATACCAGAGCTCTGACCTCACGCAGCAAAGAGCCCCAACACTAAATCCCTGTCTGCCATCTGATAGTCCAGCACAGACACACTCACACACACACACACACACACACACAGAGGTGTACTGAGGAAAACCACAAAGACCAGCGCGGTAAGTTGGGGCTGTAGGGGCACAGCTGATGATTAGTGCCAGTATTGAATAAATATTCACGATATATTGTTTAAAATACTATAATATTTTTTTGTTGGAACACCTTGCATCTGACATTTAAAGTTATTTTTGTTCAGTGAAAGAGTACAATTTGCAGACGATACTGCATGGTTTTGAAAAACATTTTATATTACTTTCTATTGTTTATTTATTATTATTTTTAAATACATAAAGCAAAGGCAGCAAAAGACAGTGTTCCTGAGACAATAATAGATTTTTGCTAACTAAAATTTGATATCAATTTTTTTTAAAAGAAGAAAAGACAGTGTGACAGGCTCAGCTGTGTCAGAGCACTGACACCATGTGACGGGCTGAGTGTATCCTCTAATCTATTTTCCATTACAGCCAGCCCTGCACCTACATGAACCAAAATACCAGGTGTGCAATTCCAAGACACAGCTGTGCGGCGGTTGTTGCACGATTAAAATAGAGCCCGTAATGTCGTATTTGCAGGTTATTATAAATGTGTGTAAATAAATACAATTCACTACGACTAGTTTTTCATCATTTTTTGCCTGGTTGAAGCATCCCAGACTTCAGTGAGTCCTCCCCACTTCTGAAAACATGTACCCAAAAAAATGAACATTAGCGTCAGAATGTGAAGAGGTTACAGTCTTGACATTATGTCAAAGACATCTATGAATTGTGTTGCAGAGATATCTGCTTTAACCCATAAGAACCCAAACCCATTTTTCCTTAAATAAAAATTATAGGGCATATAAAACAGACTAAATGGACCCCATGGAACACATTTCTAAATACTACCCCTTAGTGCCAAAGATCTGAAATGTTACATATATGTCACAATAGGCGTTTACGTATAAATATTTTCCCCATTTGAAAACCAATCAACTTGGCCTATTTTTTGCTTGGTAACAAAGATATAACTTACCATTTGCATTTCCACAGCACATATCAAAATGATAACTTTTATGGTTAGATTTAACCAAAAAATATTTTTCAGATTTGTTTTACGAGAAAAAAATGTCTTTTCCTTGGATGATCTTCAGTGCATCCTGAACACTGTATCGTTTATTCTAGACCATACTGCAAAAACAAATTATGAAATTACTTTGAAATAGGACCAAAATAGGATAGTTAAATCTAGTTTGTTTGTGTGTTATATTTACTGATATGTAAAGTTTTCTTTCATAATTTCATAATTCATTTGACTAATAATTTAATCAATTTGACATTTGTTCGTTTAAATGTCTTTTGAATTTAACAAAAGAACATATTAAATTAAAAATAATTGAATCAGCTAAATCAATCGAGCAGCTCTTTCCTATTTTTCTCATTGTGACAAATATGTCACATTGGTTTTTCTGAGACAATTATAAGTTTAAAAGCCCGAACAATATTTTCATACATTTTGAGACATAAATATGTTTGTGAAATATGGTTAGAACAGTTTAGATGTAATGTAGGACCTGTTATCAAAGCATTAGAATTGTTAAATGTTGAAACTTACCTTTAGCAACAAAAACAAGCTTTTTCAAATTAGCTTGTTCTGCCAAATGTGCTGACCAGCCAGGCAGCCATTTTGGAAGTGATGTCATTGGTACATAAAGTAACTCACTGTCACATGACCTCACCAGGATGTTCAGTATGTGTCACTTGGGGACTTCAAGAGTTAAAATTAAGGATAAAACTGTAGAAGGAACTCTCGAGGATATTTAAAGTGTCAACTGTGTCATTGTGGGTCCTTATGGGTTATAAAAGAGCATGCTAACTAGCTAGCTCCGGCCCGACCTGTCTCGTAATACTACTTGTACCTCTAGAGACGATAGTGAGTCACTATAGCATCCAGTCTGTCCTTGGTCCAACGTGAGAAAACAAAAAAGTAGAGCTGTCAGTCACGATCAGTAAGCAAACTCCGGTTCTGTCGAGTGAAATCAATGCAGAAGTCACTTGAAACGTGCATTCTCTCTACTGACCAGCAGAGGCGACTCCTGTGGTTGCAAAAACAAGTCTGATTGTACAGACTATGAGAAAATTACCCTATTACTAACTTGATTTATTCCTTCAGTAAACATTGTAAACATGAGTTTATGAGTTTCAACTCTTCCTCAATACAGCATGATGTTCATTTAGTAAATTATGGTCCATTTAGAGTCTAACAGACCATAAAGCAGAGTATGCTTCAGGGCGGGCTTACTGGGATTGACAGGCCAATGAATGGTAACTTCCATTCATTGGTTGCAAAAAGAACAACATGGCAACGGTCGTATTCCAAGATGGCGATGGTGATATTGCTAAACTCAAGGCTTCGTAACGGCAGTCCACAAACCAATGGGCGACGTCAATATGACGACGTCCACTTCTTATATACAGTCTATGGTCGATAAAAGTACAGTGTTGCAGAACTTTGTTTATCGTATTAAATCCAAAGTTGCAGAAACAATAAAAACGACTCCGTATTTATTTTATTTATTTTTCGTAAATTCTGATAAATCAAACCATTTATTTCCCTGTATGTACTGCTCTTAAGTGTCCCTTCTAAATTTTGTAGTTCTTGACTATGTCTAAAGATCTCTGCATTGTTAAGATAGAAGAGTTTGGAGCAGTTTGGAGAAGCAGTAACTGACTGTGTATGTGCCTGCATGTTGTAGCCTGGGCAGCAAAAGAGGAGCAAATCCAGAGGTAAATCCCTGACCGAGCCGTCAGCGAGACAGCGAGAGGTGACGCGGTTCAGCACCCTCAGAAAACAGAGGAATGAACCAAATTAAACTCTGCTGTGAGCGTGTGTGTGTGGGCGAAGCCCGGCAGACTGGAGCTGTCAGCTGTTGTTGTTTTCACTCCAGTGCTGTGGTGATGCCTGGAATACCTAAGCAAAGCTCTGTGGCTGAAGGCAACCATCTGATTTCCTGTCCACGGCAGGAATGGCTCTGATAAAGCATATGAACACACACCCCGAGGACCTGGACCCTCTCAACACGTTGACACGCACACACTCACTATGCAATACGCTCCTTATCGGCCCTCTATGACAGCGTAGGGCACTCCTGTCGACAGGCACGTGGTAAAATTGGAGCTTTCAGTGCCGACAAACAGCACTTCTCTCACTTTGTTTTTTTTCCTGTTGGGAGGAAACTGTTTTTGCTGAGTAATGCCGAGGAATAAACACATACATAGCTGTGGCTGCTGTCGCTAGAAACAGAGGAAGTCGCAGCCAGTAAATGTGGGGAAAGTGTGGGCCAACCAACACTCGAGCCAGCACCTATGTAGTCAACGCCTCCGAGGCCCACCCGCCTCTACCTTGACCTTCCCTCTCACTCTTTTTCCCCTCATTGTTGAATAACCAGTGTGTGTGTGTTTGAGACCCAGATCGGATTTGTGTTTGCAGACATCACTAACCTGTCTGCATGGGTTGCTGTGGAAAAGGCTGTAATACCCTTCATGATAAATGCCGAAGCATGATTAATGAAGGGTCCATAACTTTGCCCTCCAAAAAATTCGCATCACATCCGACAAACTCAGCGACTGAGTAGGCCGGTACACAAGGGGATGTTCCGTGCCTCCATGTTTCCCTCCATAGTGCACTGCTAGTTGGAGTACTTCCGTCACTCTGGATTTGGCGTCATCGTTGCGTGTCACGTTGCGAGTGATGCAAAGAGACACATTGAGATCCGTCTGAGACTGAGACGCATCTGTGGGAATACCATTAGAATCGCAATTCGAAACACCTCCAAGTGTGGTTTGACACACATTTACAAAAATCGTATGTAACGTGGAGTTTTTTTGTGCTGTGCAGACTTTCTAAAATCAATCCGGACGCAATCTCGATGTGCCAAAAAACTGATTTGGATTGTCAGTCTGAGCAAGACCCAAGAGGTCGGCCCATAAGTCTGTGAGAGGGGCCAGGCAGTATGAATTGCATGGAGACTAATGGTGCACATATTCTGACTGTCTCCTTTCTCGCATTCATAATGTTACATTTGGTTTTACGGGGGGGTAAAGGGATGGAAGTATTGTGTGAAAAATGTAGAAAAGAACACTTGATCTGTTGAGTTTGTCCATCGTACAACTACTCTCATGTTTTAGCCAACAGCTTGGCTTTAGGGATGGCAGTGTCGATAAGTTGGTCGGTTGGTTGATCCACCACTTTGGTCCAGACTGAGACAACTTTGATATGGATTGCTGTGGCATTTTGACATTCATGGTCCCCAGAGAAAGACTGACTTTGGTGATCCATGACCACCATGAGGTTGACATTTTTGCCTTGATTGGCTAGAGATTCATAGTTTTTACACGAAGAAAGGCCTTGTTCAATGGGATACTGTATATATTGGAGCCTTTATTTTATTGTAGTCTAGCTAATGTTAGAAAGCTAAGAGGGCGCGTGGGAGAGCATGGTTTCACTCCTCAGAGCCAGTAAAAAAAAAGGCCTCATTATATCACATTTTCTGAATAGATTGTCTCCAGACCTCCTTGTTAATCTCGCAGAGTCGTTTTTGAGGTCTAATTATAATTTGATCAGATTCCAACCAGCTATGCAGGGCTGTGTTTTGATTATTTCTGTATTGGATGTCTGAGCAGAGACATCATTCCACTGTGGTGTGGGAGAAATCTTTCTCTCGAGTCTATAAAACCTGCAGTGAAACTTGCCTCGCCCTGTCTGCAATCATAACTTTTAAAAAAATGTCACTAGTGTGACTTTTCAGGAGGAGAGTTTTTAAGTGTCCCTTCATGGTCAAAACCTTGTTCCGGGTGGCATTTCCACACTCTGTGGCGGATGATTTTTTTTCCAGCCTTTGCGCCAGCTTGAGTGTGTGCACATCGGTGGAAGTGTGTGGTCAGTGTTGGCTTTTTTGCTGAAAGCCAAAGCTCTTCCAAAGCCACAGACAAAGCCACAGCAGGTGGATGGGTAGCAGGGTGGAGGGGTTGCAGAGGGCTTAATGCCTCTCCTCATCACGCTCCTTGACTCCGAAGAAAAGGCTGATTAATCGGAGCCTAATAGGATGGAGGGGCAACACTCATCCTTTTACTGCTGCTGGACAGGCCTGCAGGACACCGGCTCATAGAACGACAAAGTGAGGAGAAAACAATGATGATGAACTGCCGCAATGGAACAATGACTATCCTCAGTCCTGTCCAATACCGAATGAATATTAAGCTTTATTTTGATGAGAAAGTTATTACTATTCCTGGCTGGAGGTATTCCTGCTACATTGATTAGATCAAGGTAAAGAACATCAGACACTTTTCGGTTTGCATAGAAAGAAAAGAAGAAGCGACTGACTCATCGAACAAATCCTCACAGCTAAATGGCAAACATAGTTGGCTTATCACACATCCAGCAACCTAAGCAGTCATTTAAAGATTTGTTTCTGTCTCAGGACTCGGCACACCCAGCTTGAAACCTGGGCAATACCGCGAATCCCGTCACGTCTGGAGCTAGAAGCTCGGGGCTACATCAGTCGCTACTAGTGAAGCACACCCAAATCTCCAACCAAACTGTCGGCGGTGGAGTTGCATTGTGGATAAAGTTTTGACAAGGAAGAAGAATCTGAGGAATAAAAAAGGATGAGATCTCTGGTTCTGCTGCATCGGTTTTGGACCATTTTTGCTTTAAACTGTCCATCATGTCCGACACCATTATGTGCTGTCGGATATATGCTAACTTGGCGGCGTACTCTTTGAATCGACACTTGGCAACTGGCTGCTGGTAACAGTTACTGTTGGTAACTGACATAAGTATAAAAAACAGTCCCATACACACCACGGTACTTGCAGCGAAACTTTGTAGATTTTCAACTGGCCTTTGTTTCATTGCAATGTGGGTGGTATGTGCAAACGAACGGCATCCGGCTTCCCCCCCCCCATAATACTGGCAATATTCCACCGGACAGGAAATGCGCTTTGCGTCATTCGGCGGATCCTCGCTGACAATTGAGCAGCGGGGGAGCTGCAGGCGACGGTAACACAGAGGGAAGTCGAACGCCGTTCATTTGCTCATACCACCCACATCGCAAGGGCACAAAGGCGCATTCAAGTTTCCCTTTAATATCGCTACACTGCATTAGATGAGAATACATTTCACGTTAGTTATTTGCCGATGAAGCATCGTCCTCTGAGGCTGAGTGAAGGTGCCAGTGAAGGGGGGCCCAGGGGGTGACTGCTGTGCTGTCCTGTGACGCCTGCCTGGCTTTGTAATGGACGCCTCTTGAGTCCTTTCAACCGAGCTAAGTCCGGTCTCCTGGACCTTCGCAAGGCCTCTGGGAGCCCGATGTTGACTCCCCATTGTCTGTGTAGGCTAAGTGTGTGTGTGTGTTGTGTATGTGTGTGTGTGTGTCCAAAGGGGTCTTTGGAGGCCTCCTGGGGGACGGTGACTCCTCTTTGTCTCCGGTTGGCCTGCTGTCAGAGTGTCTTTGTTATGACAGTTGGGCTGCTTTTATACAGACTAAATCACCACTCTCAGCTGTTCATTTACTGGCCTAACCCCAGACAGCCCTCGTGACACCTAAAACACACACACACACACACACACACACATCTCCAGCATCATCCCCGTTTACTTCATTGCATCCACTTCTTTTACCAGACAATATGTCCACAGCCACACTGTGGAAATCTCTACGGTTTCTTCTGAGTAGAATGAGGACAAAAAAGATTGAAATGAAAAGGTGGATGA
Source organism: Anarhichas minor (assembly GCF_050575085.1). Classification (NCBI taxonomy): domain Eukaryota; kingdom Metazoa; phylum Chordata; class Actinopteri; order Perciformes; family Anarhichadidae; genus Anarhichas; species Anarhichas minor. Next base: position 4,085,158 of record NW_027466469.1, on the reverse strand, counting down.
GGAGGAAGGGTGACAAATCAAGAGAGGGGGGGGGGGGCAAAGGGCGTTTGACCCCTGACCTTTGTGTTGTGGCTGGGGCACAGGGGGGGGTCAAAGGATGCAACAACCCGTGGTAATCAGTAACTACACGCTAGATACGACACACAAAACAGACAGTGCAACTAAATCCAGGCCAACTTAAATCCACTTTCTCTGTGTAACGGGAAGCAGCAAACACAAACATAGCATAAGAGTCCCTCTGAGTCAAAGTACAGTAATAATTGAGTTCATCTGGGAGAAAGAAATCACATTTAGAAAATAGAATCATTAGTGATTGTATCCCTGCCTCTGCTCAGCTTGCAAAACTAAAATTGCAATTTGGCCAGATTATCAAGGTGTTGTTGCGCTGGAAATGACCTAAAAGTGATCATCCCACTGGCAGATTACTGTCACTCGTTTGGAACATTTATCCAAAAATGGCTCATAGAGTTCGAGTGCAGAGAGAAAGAGAGATGGCATCATCCTGGATATCTACAGTCAATATTGAACAGCATCGATCTAGTTTGTGTTTGAAGAGGGAAGGCAGGAACATACATTTTTTTTACTTGGTGTGTGTGTGTACCTCTGAATGCTGAGTGTGTTTACATACACACGAGTATCCTGGTTTTGAGAATCCACCGTTTAAATTTGTAATCATTTTTAGGATAAACCGTTACATGGAACATTCATAAACCTGGTCATTTATCTCCTACTGGCCCAGTCTCAGGTAAAAAGAGGTTGGTATTGCACATTTCTGCAAACCTAAGGATGATTAGAATGTGGCAGGTTTACTTTGCTTTTCTTTTTTTGAATGTGGAGGTTTTTGCATCGGGGCAGAGCAGGTGAGGCGTATAGTATAAAGAGTGATAGAGGACACACACCAGTGTGCTGAGAAATCTGTGTACGGCCGTCGTTTTAATGCCACTGAATCGAGGTTTCTAACAGAGAACTAGAATTTCTCCAAACCTTAATACATAATGTGGGTTTGTGAAATCTTGAAAGGGCGTTTTCACAAAACCAAACTGCAAATCTGCAAAATCCTACCCGAGATAACTCTGGACACTACTCCTATACTCAACTCTAATCCATCACCAACATCAGTAAATTCCTCATCCTCTTCTTCGAACGTGTCAGAGAGAGAGAGAGAGAGAGAGAGAGAGAGAGAGACGGGGAGAGAGAGAGAGAGACGGGGAGAGATTAAGAAACAGTGGGAAAGAGGAAGAGACGTGTCAGAGTTGTCATAACTCTTTCAGGGGTCACACACTGCCTGTGTTAGTGTGTGTGTGTGTGTGTGTGTGTGTGTGTGTGTGTGTGTGTCTGTGCAACAGCTCATTTGTGTGTGTGTCGCCCGTGAGTAAATGTTAGAGGGCCGAGCAGCATTAGTGTTACCGTGGTGATGGCACAGGAGTGTAAAGCCAGGGGGGCAATATAAAACCTGTGCTTTTCCCAGAATGCCTTTGTGCCGTGGCGTCTGTGCCAGCTCCCGTTGCCATGGGGATGGGGGGTGAGGGGGGTCGTCAGGGTAACACGTCCTGACTCAGACCTTTTCTACCATGACCCCCCCTGTCACCTTTCACTGTGTTTCCTGCATCCAGCGAGAACACACACCGTCCACGCCTGTCCGTCTCTCTCCCGCTCACCGCCACACACAGTTGTGCGCAGATGTGTGTGTGTGTATGTATGGGCTGCCTGGTTGCTATGTGTCGCGAGCCCAGATGTCTGAGGGCTCCATGGGGAATAATGGTTTCTTTCACAGTGTGTGTGCATGTGTGTGTATGTGTGAGAGAGAGAGAGAGAGAGAGACTTAGAACGTGTGTGTCTGTGTGTGTGTGTGTGTGTGTGAGAGAGAGACTTAGAACGTGTGTGTCTGTGTGTGTGTGTGAGAGAGACACTTAGATGTGTGTGTCTGTGTGTGTTTGTATGTGTGTGTGTGAGAGAGAGAGAGACTTAGAACGTGTGTATCTGCGTGTGTGTGTGAGAGAGAGAGAGAGACTTAGATGTGTGTGTGTGTGTGTAAGAGAGAGAGAGAGAGAGACTTAGAATGTGTGTGTGTGTGTGTGTATGTGTGTGTGTGAGAGAGACTTAGAACGTGTGTGTGTGTGAGAGAGAGACTTAGGATGTGTGTGTGTGTGTGTGTGTGTGTGTGTGTGTGTGTGAGAGAGAGAGAGAGAGACTTAGAACATGTATGTGTGTGTGTATGTGTGAGAGAGAGAGAGAGAGAGAGAGACTTAGAACGTGTGTGTCTGTGTGTGTGTGTGTGAGAGAGACACTTAGATGTGTGTGTCTGTGTGTGTTTGTATGTGTGTGTGTGAGAGAGAGAGAGACTTAGATGTGTGTGTGTGTAAGAGAGAGAGAGAGAGACTTAGAATGTGTGTGTGTGTGTGTGTGAGAGAGACTTAGAACGTGTGTGTGTGTGTGAGAGAGAGAGACTTAGGATGTGTGTGTGTGTGAGAGAGAGAGAGAGAGACTTAGAATGTGTGTGTGTGTGTGTGTGTGTGTGTGTGTGTGTGTGTGTGAGAGAGAGAGACTTAGAACATGTATGTGTGTGTGTATGTGTGAGAGAGAGAGAGAGAGAGAGAGAGACTTAGAACGTGTGTGTCTGTGTGTGTGTGTGTGAGAGAGACACTTAGATGTGTGTGTCTGTGTGTGTTTGTATGTGTGTGTGTGAGAGAGAGAGAGACTTAGATGTGTGTGTGTGTAAGAGAGAGAGAGAGAGACTTAGAATGTGTGTGTGTGTGTGTGAGAGAGACTTAGAACGTGTGTGTGTGTGTGAGAGAGACTTAGAACGTGTGTGTGTGTGAGAGAGAGACTTAGAACGTGTGTGTGTGTGTGAGAGAGACTTAGAACGTGTGTGTGTGTGAGAGAGAGACTTAGAACGTGTGTGTGTGTGAGAGAGAGACTTAGAACGTGTGTGTGTGTGTGAGAGAGACTTAGAACGTGTGTGTGTGTGAGAGAGAGACTTAGAACGTGTGTGTGTGTGTGAAAGAGAGACTTAGAACGTGTGTGTGTGAGAGAGAGAGAGAGAGAGAGAGACTTAGAATGTGTGTGTGTGTGTGTGTGTGTGTGAGAGAGAGAGAGAGACTTAGAACGTGTGTGTGTGTGTGTGAGAGAGAGACTTAGGATGTGTGTGTGAGAGAGAGAGAGAGAGAGAGAGACTTAGAACAAGTGTGTGTGTGTGAGAGAGAGAGAGAGACTTAGAACATGTGTGTGTGTGTGTGTGTGTGAGAGAGAGAGACTTAGAATGTGTCTGTGTGTGTGTGTGTGTGTGTGTGTGTGTGTGTGTGTGTGTGTGTGTGTGTGTGTGTGTGTGTATGAGCTTGTGTCTCCTTCAGCAGCTCGCAGCGATCTCACCTCAGCAGACTGAATGGGAGTTAGCAACAACACACACACACACACACACAGCATCAGAGAGGGAAGCGGTGGGTCCAATCTGCTGAGTGCTGGCTCAGATTTGATCCTGATTGTGAGCAGCGAGGACACTTCAGGACACAGCGGGGAGTTCAGTTCACAGCTGACAGTGAGGATTCAGTCAAAAGGCTGACGGCTGTGTGACTGCTCAGCACACAGTCTCTATAATGCATTCAAAATACAGGAAGTTAATCGTGAAAGAGAAGAAAAACATCAGTCAAGTATTTCAAGTTGGTATGAATGGGCTGACAGAGTCAATAGCGTTTCAATTCGCTGTTGTTTTTTCCCGTCCATCCAAAGATGCACTTTATAGTTCCCTCTATAGATCAGCCTCAGCTAAACATCTTGTAAACAAGCAGAGTAATAGTGTTTGATGTCACTTCAAACCAGGTTTCCTTGTTAGTTGAGAGGGTATGATTTCAATTTTCTTTCATATTTATTCTCACTATCTACCCCACTGACTCGTTGCCAGTGTTTTGGTACATTTTGTGAAAAGTAAAATAAGAAGTTTAATGAAATCTTAAGTAAAGAGGTAAAAATGAAACACCAAAGTATGGTTTAAGTGCTTTCATCCTTTCACACTTTTTGTTTAATACATATATAACTGTCTGTGTTGGTGATAAATGCGTGTACCTGACCTGTAACGCTGGAAACACACAATAGTTTCTTCTTTTTTTCCATCGGGGAGGTGTGTGTGGCTGTGTTTCAGGCGGAGGGATTCTGTTTCTTTGTCATGTCACAGGACTGTTCATCAGTATTAAATAGAGACTGTTTCATGACCAGATTAAAGTTCCTCACAGTAACTTTATAGGTGAGGTATCTGAATATCTCTTGATAATCAGCTGGAGGCTAAACTCTCCTCCCATACAAGCAGCCGTACTATTTGAAAACACTTCACACGGTGGACACACTCTCTCTGTCGCACACGCTGCATCCATTAACAAGCCGGTTAGTTTGGTTTTGACGTTGCAGGTCTCAGACAGTTTGTGCCTCTGTCACAACTCAATTTATTGAAGGGATGTTCTTGTTTTTTACTCCATTTGAATATAAATGGCCAAAATATATTTGGGGTTCAGTGCAGTTTCTTAGAATCAGACCTTTTTGCAAAAAATAAAATCACTGATAGCACGAGTCCTGTTTGTGGTGAAGTTTTCATAACTAATTGTAATTTTGTTTTTTGAGGAAATGTCCATTCATGGTAAGGTGGTATTGTGTATATATATATATATAGTATTATATACAAAGTGATAATAACATGTTATTTCATTGTGTATTTGATTCACTAACCAGATATATTCAGCGTAATGCTGATAACCTCTTATCACTGGGGTGGTGTGACCCCTGTCAAGATGTCAAGATTGCTGTCTTATGTTACAATTGGATCATTTTTAATTGTATTTGCGTTTCTAAAAAATGTTTTGAGTTTTGAGTCAAATGTTTAATTTATCAAGTTTTACAAAAAAAAAATGATTTCACTTTAATGGAGAAAATGTATGCAGATTATTCAAAGTCTACTTTTACCAAAGTCAGTTTTAAAATCCATCCTTGTTTTTTCATTGGTGGGACCATAAAGGGGTTGAATATATGCGTTACAATTTTCCAAAAATGAACCTTGAACTATGCTCACTGTAATGTTTACAGCAGTCTCCACACTTTCTTACACCTCTTCCTCATGAACAAGGATCTGTCAACCTCGGCTGTGTGGGATGGTGGGATGATAACGGGGCACATCTCAGTCATATCAGAGCACATTATGAACTGTTGATTTCCTGCTGATTCCGTCAACAAGCTCCTCTACTCACTTCCCCCCTCTGTTGGTCGACCGGCAGCAGAGCTGAAGCAGGTGGCCTCTGGGAAACCCCGGACCGCGCTCGGGGACGTTGTCCATTTCACTTCACCGCCAAAAGGCCCTCGCGGCGAGGTGGCTCTCGAGCTCACTCTGAGTGGTAACCTGCGGTGAGTTTCACACACTCCCCCCCCCCCCCCCTGAGCCCGGCGCAGGTGCCATCCGTCTCGTTGCGAAGCAGGAACAGGGGGTTCTGTGGGAGCAGAAGCTTGGAGGAGACTGTCGAGCCCCAGAATGTAGGTCAGCGGGTTCCCACACCAGCCCTGCTCTGCCGGCCAGAACGCTTGGGCTCTGTGGCTTTTTTTTTCTTTTTCTGAAGAACCTGCAGACTTTTCCGCTCAGATCAGGAGAAAAACGTTTACAGCCCCTTGTCAGTTACTGTTTTCTGTGTTTAGTTGATACCCTGTTTTTTGGGCTCAATTCAACCTTCTTTTTTGTCCCATTGCTGAATTCATTTAGTTTGGCTGTTGCAGCAAAATCTCCCCGCAGGGAAAAAAATGCACATTTATCTTATCTTTAAGTATCAGATAAAGAAAATCAGACAGATGACTTGACCCTCTGCGTGTGTGTGCGTGTGTGTGAGTGAGTGTGTGTGCGTGTCCGGGGCAGCCAGGAGCCACACTGCACACAGCTGGTGGCGCGGCTGCAGCGTCTCGTCCCAGCAGGGTGTATTCTTAGCTCCCTAAAACCCAATAAGTGAAATGAGATTAGACGACACACACACACACACACACACACAAACCTCAACCACCACCGCCACCACCACCTCTACACATGAACACACTCACACAAGCTTAAGACTGAGCCTGTGTGTGAAGAGCGGCTGGAGCCGAAGTCTCCTCTCTGTCCATGTTTTTCTGGCTTTTCCACATCTGCAGGCTGTGACTGAAGCAGCGCCGATGCCACACATTGTCTCTGACCACTTAACATCCGATGTTCCTTTTTATTTATTTCCCCCCGCTACAGTTGGAAAACTTCCTGTGTGGCTTCACCATTTACATTTCATTTTGATGTCTTGTTTTACTGGAATTTTCTCCAAAATTCAGCCCAGAGTTGGTATTTCTAGTAAGTGCTCTCAAATCAAGTTTTAGTGGGTTCGAACAAAGCATGAGTTTTTGTTTGTTTCTCTGCATTCATGACATTTTGTGTGCACCATTTGTTACTTTTTCCTCTATGTATCTGCAATGCTCTGTCTTTGTTAGTTGTGTTCCTATAACACCCACATTTCCCCTCTGGAGATCAATAAAGGATAATCTTATCTTATAATGTACTGTATGTATTATATCCATTGGATAAATACTGATATATGTAGAGAACACATATGAATATACATATTTGACTCATCTGTCTCCTCTTCTTGTCTTTCTCTCATCTTCTTATTTATGTCATGTTAAATTTCCCTCCTGGGATGAAAACAGTTTGATCTTGTCTTATATGTATGTATGTATCTATGTATATATGTATGTATCTATGTATATATATATGTATATATGTATGTATATATGTATGTATCTATGTATATATGTATGTATCTATGTATATATGTATGTATATATGTATGTATATATGTATGTATCTATGTATATATGTATGTATCTATGTATATATGTATGTATATATGTATGTATATATGTATGTATATATGTATGTATCTATGTATATATGTATGTATCTATGTATATATTGTTGCATGTATGTATTTATATATGTATACATTTCTGCATGTATGTATGTATGTATGTATGTATTTATAGATGTATGTATGTATATAATAGACATTCTGCACTAACACCTCAATTCCATTGTAATTGTTCTCTATGTTCATATATATACATATATATATACTTTTGGATATATATTTATAATGTACATAGTCGTTAAATCTGTTACTACTTTGTTGTCCTTGTTTTTATTTGTAATTTCTGTGTATGTACATTGAGAGCAACGTAAAAAACGTAGACAACTTCCTTGTATGCGTACGCATTCATGGCCAATAAAGCTGTGTGTCTGTGTCTATGTATGTTATTATGTATGTTTGTATGTATGTATGTATTTATATATGCATGTATGTGTGTATGTTTGTAGGAATGTGTGTGTTTGTGTATGTGTGTGTGTATGTATGTATGTAATTACGTATTTATATGGATGTATGTTTGTAAAAATGTATATGTGTTTTTTGTATTTATTTATGCATGTACTGTAGTGTCTCTGTATATATAGGTACAATATTTCTTTCACTCTGAATGTTAAGCATCTTTGGCAAAATAAATAAATCCTGCAGCTTGAATAGTTATTTTTGTCTAAGATGAACCTCTGTGACTCGGTTTTCCCTTGAATAACTTTAAAGGTATCTCAAACTGCACAATATAGCACCTCTACTCTGTTTCATCATGTCATTCAAAGTACTGCAGCTCATACTGAATGAGCATTCAGACCGAACCCAATGCCATGCTTCTCATGGCTGCAACATGTTCAACAGAGGTACATATTTGTCCATCTTTTTATACACCTTTACCCATAATTCAGTCTGACATGTTTGGAAACTTTGGGATTCTCACTGGTGTTAAAAATAAAAGCCCTGTGAGTTAAAACAAGTCATTTGTAGTGATGGACCCAGGCTGCGTTAATCCCTGCACAATACATAAGGTACATGGGGGGGTTCTCATTCAATTCTGGTTTTTTGTCTGTCATCTCGCAGTCCTCAGTCCTCCTCGCTCCTCTTCGCCAGGATCAGGTGAGTCATATAGAGTCCTCGGTGGTATTAATTACACGATTCCAGCATGGCTGCCTCACCTTATTATCTCCCTACAACGCTTTCATCAATCAATAGCGAGTGGCTGACATTTGTCGTGTTATTGGGATTTGCTGTTTCATTTTTAAAAAAGCAAACTTTTTGCAGCCAAGCTTTAAATAGCCCATTGACCGCAGAATATTTGGTGGAGTGTGTGACAGGGAGAGCGAGGCGCTGCCAAGGAGTGTGTGCGGTTTTGAGGAGCGCGAGTGAAAGAGAGCGTGTTTATGTGTGTGTTGGAGAGGAGCGCGGGGGGGCTGCAGAGGGGCATTAGTGAATAGCTATGCTATTGCATCCTCCCAAGAGACCTCTAAAAAAACACACACATTGTCCCGTCCACACACACACACACACACTCACACACACAGAGTACCTTAGTAGCGCGCTATGAACCCGCCTCCTTCCCCCCCCCCCCCCCCCCCCCAAAAAACCTCCCATCTCGCTGCCATACCTCTATATCCTCGCGCCGCCCCTACACTAAAGTCAGCACACATCTCTCCTTCGCCAGACGCACCGAGAGACGGTGGTGTGCGAGCAAGGGAGCCCGTGCGTATTTACGCTCTTCAGAGTGTGTGCATGTGTCCGGGCGCGGGGAGGAGGGGCGGAGAGTCCTGCGGCGCGCTGACAGGAGAGTCCCGCTTGTCTGAGTGAGAAGCACCGGACCCGGCAGCGGGTCATAAAGCCGTCAGAGAGAAGGAAGAACCGCACGCGATTGCTCGCTCATATTTGTCTTTTTTTATTGACTGCTCATCCGCGCGCGCTGTCCCGGCTGGCATTAACGCGCGGCTGAGGAAGAAAGCAAACAAAAGTTGTCTATTAGAAGAAGGGTCCAAATTCAGCCCGAGCGGCTCCAGAGTTTATTTTTTGTTTTTTTTAGCATCCCTCTTTTCTTCCCTCCTTCTCCCCGTCCCTTCTGAGTGCGGAGCGGCAGAGGGAGGGACGGGAGAACCCGGGCGGGCGGACCGTGAAGCTGCGCGCCTCCCCTGCGGATGATCCACTGGATGCGGGGCGATGGATTAACAGCCTCCTACGGACCCCTGCCGCTGCTTCTTTTTTGTTGTTGTTTTTTTGTTACCACCGCCGACCCCCTGTCCACCTCGGGATTATTTCAGCTCTCACCGACCTCCCCGACAATCCCTCTCGAGATGACCGAGGAATATGTTTTGCGGTGCGTCCTGATGCTCTGCTGTGCGCTCCTCTCGGCCAACGCGAGTAACTGGCTGTAAGTTGGACTCCACACTTATTTTACTCCTTGACTGTGGACCACATCTCTCTCACCTCGTTCACTTGACCTCCCCCTGTTCCTCCTCATCTTCACATGTCTACTCATCTTCCTCTGTCTTCTTTCACTCCAGCTCAGTTGCCGTTCAGGTTAATCGTTAACCATCACGTACACACACACTCTCTCCCCCTCTCGCCCTGACTTAATAACTTACCAACACGGCTACATCCCCCCAGCAAAGACCTTTACAAAATAATAATAATAATAAAACGCTCACAGAAGCTTGTCTTCTTTTTTGGAAAAGGTGCAGGTTTCCCATAAAGGTGAAATTCCATATTCTTGATTGAAAAAAATAAGTTTTAAAATCCTCTATTTAAGGTCAGGTGGAAATGTGACAATAATGTGCATGTGCAGCCTGAAGAAAAAAAGTTGGCGTCAGGTGTTCTCTGCCAGCCTTTTTGCCATGACAACCCCATCTGTTCATAATAATTTGGAAATGATGTGAGCAAGAAGAACAACTTAATGTGCTCATTCCCTTGTAAATGAGGAGAACAAATTGTGGAGCAGAATTTTTTTTTTGACGTTCAGAAACTCTTCGAGGAGCCATTTGGGGTCCTGACCTGTGTTCTAATAAAAATCTTTTTTTTCATAGTCCTAACTTCATATTTAGTCATCACCAACAGCTTTTAAGAGAAAGAATGACGCTGATACTGTTAATACCAGGCGTGGGGCCATGTTCAGCTGCATTTGAGCTAAAGAATGAAGAAACTATTGAAAAAAATAGTAATTTATCAAATTCAAATATGTTAATATTATCAAATTATCAGTGCCTGAACACCACATGGATATTAGTACAATGATACTAAAATACTTCAAATTCCCCAAATAAATAAAGAAGTAGTAAGACCACTATCAGCTTACTACAGGGTATATCTCAGGAGACAAGGACAAATGCAAAGCTCAACCAGGTCATTATAAGATCAATGTCAGCCCGTGTAGGAATATTTGATATGTATCTGAAGCGGTCGGACTACGGTGGCTCTAAAGCTCTAAACTCACAGTGTGGCTCCCTGTGCCACCTCTTCCTGGGGGCCGGGCCGGTCGGGTCGCATGTGTGTGCCTGCTCTCCCCGCAGCCTGTGTGGGAGGTGGTTAGGTGGGTTCCTGCATTCCTCCTCATGCACTGCTCCGCTCCATTTTTCTGCCGTCATTTATTCCCCCGCGCACCTTGTCAATCTCTCCCATTAAAATCGAGGCTCGGGTTGGTTTGAATTAATCCCAGCATTATTATTATTTCATTATCATATGACACAATTCGCCATTCTAAGAATCCTCTTATGTGGGGCGCTTAGGTTGTGGCCGCCGTGCCAACAAGTCAACAAGGCTTAATTTGACTCAACACGGGAAACCTCACCCGGCCCGGACACGGAAAGGATTGACAGATTGATAGCTCTTTCTTGTATTTGTATTTTTCATTTTGATTAATTTCTCTGTGTTAACAGATTGTGAGGTTTACAATATGATCACTACAGCCTTGCGTGTTGACATCTGCGGAGCGCGGCAGACGGGTTAACTGGTATCACTGACAGATTCGTCAGAATAAATCACATTGAGAGCCTTGCCAAACAGCACCGTCCGCCTTGAACTCTGTCACTGAGTGCAGGGTAATTGTGCTGTTTGGGGCTGAAGGTGTGGTGACAGCAGCAGCTCAGGGCAGGCATGTACAGGCAGGCCCGCCGAGCTGCCAGTCTGCTCGGCGGGAATCACACTGTGGAGGAAAAAGTGTGTGGCGGGGCTGTATGTCAGTCCTCGATGCCTCAACAAACCCCTCGAGCTTCAGCTGGTACGCTCGGGGGGTCAAAGGGATGGGAAGCAATTTGGAGAGAGATTGTTGCTGTTAGCTAGGACCAAAAGAAACATGCCTCAGCTAACCTACTGTACACACCGAGCAGTTTGCAATGACTCTTTATCAGTGCTCTTGGTTTGCCTCGATCCCTCTCACGTCACTTATTTAAAAGTCAAGAGACAACCGTGCACCGCTACTCACCAATTCAATCCACCAAGTCATTTTGCATGCAATAAGAACGCCTTTTGTACCATACTGTGTATAAGAAGTAGACGTCATGGTGACGTCACCCCATTGGTTTGTGGACTGCCGTTATGAAGCCTCGACTTGGCTTTTTTACAACTGATGAACAGAAGTGACCATATTTGGAATGAGGAGGAGTGACGTAGAGACGCCGTATATGTCTCTGGTAGAGGCAGCAATCTGTCAATCACAGTAAGCCCGCCCTAAACATCCCCTGCTTTATGGTCTATTTGACTCTAAATGGACCATCATTTACTAAATGAACATCAGGCTGTATTGAAGAAGACTTGAAACTAGAGATTGAGACCATAAACTCATGTTTACAATGTTTACTGAGGTAATAAATCAAGAGAGAAGTAGAGTCATTTTCTCATAGACTTCTATACAATCCGACTTATTTTTGCAGCCAGAGGAGTCGCCCCCTGCTGGTCAGTAGAGTGAATGCAAGTTTAAGATACTTCTGCATCGGCTTCACATGAAAAGCAGATTCAAATATCACGTGACAAGCCAAAAAATACGTGTTTCTAACTCTATGATGTCACACTGGCCATTCAGAAAAAAAGAGTGTTGATATAATATTCCTTCATCTGAAAAACGGAGTCATAGTGGAGAATCATCAGTTACACTGTTACTCACAGTGCTTATTATTGTGTAATAAGGATACTGTAATTATAAATTATATTATTATTACATAGTTGGGTGAAGAAATTAATTCATGTTGATAGATCAGATCCAGAACGACAAAGCAAAATCTGCTTTAATGATCATTTGTGAAGATGCATCATTATATTAGCATCAGAGTAGGTTTGGGAAATACATTGAAATCATATCAATATTGTGATATGACACTCAATAATAATAATATGGCATATGTGTTGTCTTCCCCTAGTTTTAAAGGCTTCATTACAGTAAAGTGATGGGATTTTCTGAATTTACAATATTGTCGCATTATCGACAACGAGGTATTTGGTCAAAAATATTTTTATCTGAATAGGTGGTTGATTTGTAGTGTTGTGACCTCCCCAGAAGACTGATTATGTTCCCAACTTTGAGAAATGTATAGAAAGCTGTGTGAACCAATCAGGACCAATACGTTTGACTTTTATTTACTGTTGCCAGCAATGGCAACTGGATGTTAAGAGACAAAAGTAGAAATGGAACAAAACAATAAATCACTGCAGTGTTATTTAATGTTGTACTTTCATCTCTCAAAAGACAGATTCAAAAATTTCAAAATGAAATCCAAGCAGCCGATGGACAGATATCCTGATTTATACGGCTGAGTAGGGGTCAAGCTACAAAAACACAGGATCCTACATTTCCCATAATGCAACTTGAAAGCATCTTTTCATTAGTTAATTCCTGCCTGTTAAATAGCCATGTCCTTTAATCTACAAACCTCCAGTCTGTAATAGGGGCTCTCTGTTATAAATTTGTGGTCTCCCGACCCAAACAGAGATGATGACATCACTGTGACATCATCGGGGTTATTTCTCCACAGAAGGCATTACGCAGCTGTTTCCTAAGAGTCTACCAGTTCGATCAGGTTGTTTGATTGATTTGTGCGTCCTGCAACTTCTTTGCGATAGTGATAACTTTTCTATAAAGTGGATTGCATTTTGTTTGCACAAGCTGGATAAATACCCAGTACTTAAGAGATTGTAAAAATTACCCCAAAAATTGTGGTTTAAAAAAGTGTTAAATTTGCAGTCATCAGTTATGTTTGCTTAGCAATTTTCACTGCCAAACATCCGTTTCCTTCTTCTATAAATGAAATACCTTCAGGGTTTTAGACTTTTGGTCTGATAAAGTCAGCCATATGTTGCCTTTGGCTGTCAGAAATTGTGACAGCCATTTTCCTTATTCTATGTTTAGTAATTAATTCATTAACTAATTAATCATGAAACATTATTGTTAGTTGCAGCCCTGTGTCGAGAAATATGAACAACTTTATTCTTTAGACTAAACAATAAAGTGGGCATTAATGTAGTTGTGACCTCTACAGGCCTTTTCCCTTCTCCATGCACCGTGGAAAGTTGTGCACGCACACACACACACACACTCTGCTCCCAGGTTATTATTGTTTCACACATCAAACGTGTCTTAAAATGACCATGATTCAGAGCAGCTCTACTGTTTCTAACACCTCTCAGCTGCTCTGACGTCACACGAAACCACAGCCTGTTTGTTTACCTGCAGCTCTGCCTTCAGCCCGTCAGCCAGGATGCGATCACTTTGCCAAATCTCCGCAGCTGCTGAGTCATGTGTAGCGTCCCGCTGCCCGAATGGGGATTTGAATGCTACATTTCATTAGTGTGTCCGTCGTCGCCCTCCTCCTCCTCTTTCTCCTCTTCCTCCTCTTGCCCTGCTCCGACTGGTTCTGCTGCACCTGTGCGCTGCTCCAGGGCTGCAGACTGTGTGCGTGTGTGTGTGTGTGTGTGTGTGTGTGTGTGTGTTGAGCTTGTAAACTGGCATCTTCCCCAACAGTGGCACATACTCAGTAATTACCACACTGGCTGCGGAAGAATGGTGGCCACACAACGCACGCTCCAACTCCCACACGGATGCATGCACAGCTGAACCCGATGTTGGAGAAGAAGAAGGAAAGTTGTGTGCGTGCGTGAGTGTGCGTGTGTGTGTGTGTATGTGTGTGTGTATGTGTGTGTGTGTTCACTCTCATCTTTAGAGGAAGAAATTCAGTTGTCTTAATCTTTTCAGTTACTTATTTCAGTTAAGAAGTTTAACAGTAGAGGTGTAAATGTAAGAGATTCTGTTCTGAAGGGATGGCCGGCAACCCAGATACGCCTATAAGGTTAAGAAAAATGAAATTGATATTTTAGTTCTTAATTCATAAAAAAACAAAAAAACACCCATAGCTCTGTGAGGCTGTATTTAGTCACGGCACGTACTTTCAGCCAAATGTCAATTGCAGCGGGCAAACAATTCTAACACGTTAGGCAGGTACAATTTTACCATTGTTGCCTTCTTAGTTTGGCGCATTAGCGTGCTTACATTTGCTTATTAGCACTCAGGCAACCTCGGGGTCTGAAAAGTGAAGCCAATGCAGAAGTGTCTTAAACCTGAATTCTCTCTTATGGCCAACAGGTCTGATTATTTACTGTAGAAGTCTATGAGAAAATGACTCTACTTCTCTCTTGATTTATTACCTCAGTAAACATTGTAAACATGAGTTTATGGTCTCAATCTCCAGTTTCAAGTCTTCTTCAATACAGCATGATGTTCATTTAGTAAGTTATGGTCCATTTAGAGTCAAATAGACCATAAGGCAGGGGATGCTTTAGGGTGTGGCTACCTTGTGATTGACAGGTCGCTACCATGGCAATGTCCGGTCTCTGTGTTTACATGGTCGCCCAAAAATGTCTTATTCAGCGCTTGTACCTACTACTTAGTTCCCGCCTCTCGTGTCACTTCTGGTCGCTAAAAACCGAGATGGCATCGGTCAAAATGTCGAACCTTGAGACTTCAGTAGATGATTGATTGAAGTTTTAATTGAATAATGACGACATCACTCACCCACTTAGAGTATGCAGATGGAGCCGACACCTGCTGCCTTCAGATGGCTGTAAACACAGTCACCAGAGTAAAGGAAAGGCCTTCAGAATAGGCTGCCTACTCACTGCTGTTAGCTGGTAAGAATCTGTATTCTGCCATGAGACGGATAAAACTGGTTGGAAAATGCAAAATAAATGTGGCAACAAGCAAAACATAAATAAAAATGTCCTTCACCAAATGAAGTGACCAAATATTACTGTTTGAGACACACTCGTTCTTGGCACCAAGACTGCAGTGTGCCGCTGTGTTGACATCGCCACACCGAGTTAGCAAGATACCAAACGGGTGCAGTATAAAAAGAAATCAGTGCGCCCTGACAGACAAAATGTTTCCACGGTTACAAGGTGACACTGACTTAAAGCTACCACGGGGAACTTTCACTGCGTTTTGATCATTTTAACTGCAGCAAGGTTGGTTCTGGTTCTCCCGGGCCTCTCTTCCCTCCAGTGGGCCATGCAATATAGCCTTTGCATCCAGCAGTGTGGTTGTTGTCGGTGTTGGCTCCCGGCAGGGACAGCAGCGATACTCCACTCCTGGCTGGAGGAGGAGCTTGCCATAAATCGTTTAGTCTGACTTCGCAGGGCCATCCGACCAGATATCAGACATTAAGAACAACTCGACTGTAGAAATAAGCCCATATTGGTCCTGTTTGCTTATAAAGGTCATATAAAGGCATCAGTTTTAGATTCTTGCTGTTTCATGTTTCAATTTTAAGAAAAGAGCAACCATAGCGGTTGTGAATAATCCATCTCACCACTGTTGTGGCAGAAGAAGGATTACATCTGGCATCTGTCTGAAGACGAGACAAAAACCGAGAGCGGCCTCGCACGGCTTCATTTATTTGTTCAGTTAAACTGTCACGAATCTGCTCTGGAGAAAGGATTAGAATCCTCGTTTATTTGCTCAGGAAAGGACATCCCCTTTAAAGCCTCCAATGGGTTGAGTGTTTGCTTTTCAAACACTTCACTTTCAGCAGGGAACAGTGGGTTCAAGTTTGGACGCCGTTTGCTGCTGTCAACATGAAGCAGAGGATACGGCAGAGAGCAACCAGCGTATGGAAAACAAAAAATGTAGTTGGAAGATGGTTTTGGTGAATACTCTGTGGTAGCATCACGGTGTTACTCATAACTCACTAACAGCACCTAAACTATATCTTTTTATACACTGTAGGGTAATGAGCGCACACCCTGGTGTCTCTCTCTGTGTCTCCGCCTCTTTGTCTCTCTGTGTGGAAGTGTGTGAACATGCATGCACGTGTCCTGGACAACCATGGTGAGGTGCTAAAGAGATGGCAGCTGATGGGTAACCAGAGAAAGCAGAGACCTTGGCATTGCGGTACTCACTGGCGCCTCACACTTCTTTACACACACGCACACACACACACACACATGAATGTGGTGAAGCTGTGGCATGTTATTTCGAGCACTCTTGTCACCAGAGTGTGTACAATTATCGTAACACACTCTGAGCCGTGGGGGGGGGGGGGGAGCCGCTCACGGCGAGCAGATTACCGCCAGGACGGCTCCGGCTGACGAGGAAACACCCGGGTCGCTGAAAGACAAGAGAGGGTTCTGGCGGATCCGCTCTGGCGGCCATGTTTGAAGGGCTCGTGCTCTGGGGGCAACAATGGCGAACAGCTGATCGCATTTCTGAATGTATGCTGCAGCTTCTCTTTGATGCATTGGCTAGTGAAGAAATGAAACAAGACAGGAAGCGTGTTTTTTCATGAAAAACTTTTGAAGATCGATTATATGCAGAGACCCGTCACTGTGAACCAGAGGGACAGACGTGAGGCACGGATACTGCTGAGGTGAACGGGACAGGTGCATGCTGGATGTTCTAAACACAACTGGCAGGTAGTTATTGTAGTTTGGCCCGCTCAGCAGCAGCAGCTGTGACTCTAAAAACACGTCAAGCCTGATTGCTGTAATTTACTTCAAAATTGAACTTCCCCTAGAGGTGACTTAGACTTTCCGAGGATATTTCCATCTCTGACGGGCCGAACGTGAATCAACTTCCATAAAGTTCCTTAGAAATCATAGAAAAAGACACTCCTTGTAACTCCAGAACGTGCCTGGGAATCATTGAGTTTTCCTGAGTATCAAAGTAGTGCGGTGATATTTGTCTGTACATCCGCAGGCTGCATTGCAAAAGAAGGGCACTCTGAGAGCACAGAGCTTCGCCACGGCCATTTCCATTAGGTGAAAAATTGTGCGCGCGTTTACCTCGTGATTTAATTGAACTTAATGGGTTCCTCCTTGGCTTTGCCTTTCACAAAGTTTCATGAAAATCTGGCAAGCAGTTTTTCCATAATCCTGCTCACAAACAGACAAACGAAACAATCCGAAAACATGACCTTCTTCAGCAGAGGTGACAAGAACTGGCAATAGCTAATTTGGCATCATTTTAAACCTGCCAATTCGCCAAAATGTACAAATATAGGCTTAAAAAAATGGGGCACCAGCTGGGGGTCCCTCACATCAAGATCCTGTCCAGGGGTAAAACCCCTTAATGATTACTGCAAGAGTATAAGCAACATTTCAGGATATTTAGGGTAACATTTATGGTTTGACTTTGTTCTATTTTTTTTAAAAGAATGTATTTTTCCCCCTTTAAGTGTCTAACTCCAGACACATTTCCTCTTCATTTTAAAATGTAAAGCTTAAGGAGTGTATAGTCAGGTATTCTGCTCAGTAGAGATGGCTAAGTACCAGATAGGTGAGAACCAAGCTGAATATTCTAACAGAGGGTTCTTTATACACACAAACTTGTGTACAACACACAGTTTATACACGTGTGTTAACTGTGTAAATAGTTAGCAGGAATGGTGCATGTCCAAACCTGCCCGCCCGCACATGAATGATTCCACTTTCACCGGCAAGCTTATCTCCTTATCTATCCGAACTGAATGTGGAAATAAAAAAACAACCACAAACACAACAATTATGCGATCGCATTTCTTCTCAGTTTATGATTTCATGACCTTTTTTTAATCCGACAAGTTGTCAATATGGGAGAGCCAAGCATTCGTCTTCAATATCGTGAAGCCGTGCTGTTCACTCGCTCAGTCTGCTCCTCTTTCATTTGAAACTTCAAATTGTCAACTAATCCAAATCACATCTCTCTGAATGTCTTACCTTTACTGAAAAATGTCATATTGTCCTTTTGACGTTAAATAGGCCATAATTAAAACAAATTGTCCAAAATATATTTTGCCATAGATTATCAAGATACATTTCCAATCTCCAATTCTTGTCCAACAAACTGACAAAGGTGGGTCCAAGAGGTCGCGGGACACTGGCCCCCTAATCTGATCGGCCACCCCAATGCTTCATCACCACATTTTCAAGAGACTCGTGTAAGGTGGTTTTATTCAAACTACTATTTTTATTTGGAGGCATGCCAGTGGCATTGCTCTATGGATGGCAATGCCGTCACTTTATCCAGATTGAAATATCTCATCGATCGCTGGATGGAATGCAGTTTTGTGCAAAAAGTCATGGTCCCCAGAGGACGAATCCAAATCACTTTTGGTCATGCTCTAACTTTTCATTTTGCATCATCATCAGGTCAAAATTTATATTTGTCCAATACCTTGTTTTAGCAGCAAATATCTGGAGAACATACCAATCATACGCAGTTGCACTTTGTGTTTTGTAGAAATCAGCAAATGTTAGCGTTGTCATTGTGAGCACGTTGGCAAGTCGATGTCGTCATTCAGCTCAAAGCATTGGCTAGCAAGTCTTGTGTAAATATTGGTCAAAATGACAAAATGCATTTTTACTGATGAGATGACTTTACCGAAACACAATAATGGTCACAGGTGCACAGCACAGGAATCCCCCAACATGGCCGCCAGAGTCTTACATCACCTGAAAGACCTTTATAGGCAGAAACAAGACAATACAAAGCATGACAAAGACTCTGAGGACAGTCACAGTCAAACCGGCTGATGCCTGTTGGATGACGCTGGTATGCATGAACATTACACTGACACACACACTAATTGATTCCTGGCCTTTAGGGGCTGCGGCACTAACACCAGGCAGGAGGTCAATTTCATGGCTTTTATTGCCTCTTTTCCCCTGTATGAAAGTGTGTTGTTGTGTACACGTGTGAGTGCGTGTGTGTGTGTGTGTGAGTGGTTGTGGTGTTGGCAGAGCATGTTATTTTTAGGGGGAAATGAGCTCGAGTGGAGCCAGCAGCATATAAATACACCCAGACACGCGTGGACACAGACACACACTAACATTCAAACACACACATGCAAGCCTCTAGCTGCTCAGAAACTACGTTAACTGGACTCATCAGATGCATTTCACCTTCACCTCTCTGCCCTCTTATCCCGTCTCCACGCTTTGCTTCCATCTTCTGTCTTTTGTACTTTAAATGATTCCCTTTGACCTTTGTTCCATTGTCTCATCCCCCCTTCCTTCTAATCTTTCATTCCTTTCGTTGAAGCTTTCCCTCCTGCAGTTATATCATTTGTCACTGAATACATAAGAGCAAAGGCTATTTTAAACATTGTGACTCAAAATTAGATCCACGTAGTCCTTCATACAAAAACCCACCTACTGTTACCGCCACCACCGGCCCACCTACTGTTACCGCCACCACCGACCCACCTACTGTTACCGCCACCACCGGCCCACCTACTGTTACCGCCACCACCGACCCACCTACTGTTACCGCCACCACCGGCCCACCTACTGTTACCGCCACCACCGACCCACCTACTGTTACCGCCACCACCGACCCACCTACTGTTACCGCCACCACCGGCCCACCTACTGTTACCGCCACCACCGACCCACCTACTGTTACCGCCACCACCGGCCCACCTACTGTTACCGCCACCACCGGCCCACCTACTGCTACCGCCACCACCGGCCCACCTACTGTTACCGCCACCACCGGCCCACCTACTGTTACCGCCACCACCGGCCCATCTACTGTTACCGCCACCACCGGCCCACCTACTGTTACCGCCACCACCGACCCACCTACTGTTACCGCCACCACCGGCCCACCTACTGTTACCGCCACCACCGGCCCACCTACTGTTACCGCCACCACCGGCCCAAGGCTCCTGAACCCACTGCTGGATGGCAGCAGTGTTTTTTTCATTTTGATGTTTTGTTCAATAGACATCTTATGAGTTTCATTCCTCAATGACACATCCATGATTTTTTTTTTAATTGACTCATGAGAAAGATTTCATATTATTTATGCAAAATCATATGTCAATATTTTAAAGCTCAGTTTATGTCAAACGTTAATATTTTTTTAATTTTCACTATATTTTACTAAATATGTTCTGTTTAATATTTCAAATCACCAACTAGCTTTCAGTATTCAGTATTCATTCACATGAAAACTTTGTTCTGCATACTTCAAGCGGACCTTATGAAGTTGCACGATTCTGTGATACCTGAATATTTTTGATAATCGCATGTCGATCCATTAGTTTTTGGACATTTTATTATTCCAAGATTAAGCCTGCCTGACATCTACGCTGTAGTCAGGGATGGTTAGACAAAATAAAACAATTGTGTCAATGTTGCTGAACAGTGTGTGTGGAAAAGTGAATCCTGATGCAGCTGAAACCTCGACGGACTTCTTCTGTAAATGGAAAAACAAAAAAAAGCAAGTTGAGTTGTTATACTTGTATCATGGACACTTATCAAAGAAAGGAAACTTAACTACCAGGCAGGTTAGTTTCACCAAAGATGGGAGGGGAATGTAACAAGGAGCAGATGTTGTTAAGGTAAACTTACAGTTTAATGTAAATGATTTGAGGATTAACAGTGATTCAAGTGTTTACTGTGGTTAAGTTTGAGATAAATTTATTCAAACTGTGTTGAAAATAGGTGTTTTATTCGGTGTGGATTAAACATAGTGGACTGTGCAGGTGAAGTTGTATCTGTTTCACTTTGGTGTCTGAGAGCCCCATATCATCCAAATGTTGAAGGGATCCAACCTGGATCCTATGCTGCTATGTTTTTGTGGCTAAGTGACTAATAAGGACAATAACATTAGAGATTGGTCCGGTATTGAGTGAGAGTTGACTTGTTGCCGGAGGACAACGCTGGAAAGGTGAATGAGAGTTGGAGAGAGAAGTTTGTTGTGTCGGAGTGGAGAAATTGTAGCTCAGTGTTGTCTCAAAGGTTTTGATCGTCATAGATATTTGGCTGATTTGGACGATGTGGAGGAGGCCTTTGAATTTGATGTCACCTCTCATGAGATTTCGGGACGAGACTTCTCCTCGATCAAGTAAGACGCAATAATAGAAAAAGGCTTTATTCCTCTTACACTTACAATAACATTCTGAGCCTGTCATTCGAAAAATATGCTTTTTTTAGTGGATGTTCAAATTTCAAGAATTGTCGCCCCCAATATTTATTGATTGATTGATTGATTGATTTATTCACCAGGGACAGTGCACATTAATCAACATTTCAGTTTCCACCTCAATGTGAATGTGCCAGAGAGCTAGTTTTCGTCTGCAGTCACTCGGCAGGTTATTACAATTTTGCGGCCTAATATTATCAGAACAATACAACAGCAAACCCTATAGTACAACACTGTACAACACAATACAATAAAATACATAACAAAACTATTAGACTTGTAAAAACCATGAGAGTATGTAATGGCAGTGCCAGAGATGAGTGAGGATGATTACTTGTGATTCCAGGTTTGGTTTGCTTTAAGCAATCGGGTCCAGGATGAAAGATACCAAACTGTCCCTTCAAGGAAATGTAGATCTTTATTGTGAAGCTCCATATTCCAGATTCACACTTAGATGTCTTAGAGTAGAAAATATCTGTCACTATGGAACATTCCATCAGAAGCTGGTCTAACGAGGAAAGTGGAGACTGCATTCATAGGTTTAAAGGCTTTTCTTTCTGTATTTTGGGCACATAACACGAGCATCATGCGATCAACAGACGGGGTTTTTTTTCTCAGAAACCATTTGGTTCATCAGGAGCACCACAAAAGTGTTCAGCGAGCTCGGCGCTGTCATGTAGTTGAGTGCGGTAAAGTGTCTGAAGGTAAACTGAGAGGATAGTGCCCTCTACAGCTGACTCTCTGTTTTACATCCTGGAGGTGTCCACTGCAGAGGGGGGGACAGGGAGGGTTGGCTCAGGTCACACTCGTCTTTACACGAGCAGTTTAAATCTCTGCTGAACCGAAGGCTTTTCTTTCGCACAACTAACGCACAAAAAACACAGCCCGTGCGTCGAGTCGAGGACTGTAACCTCTCGCAGCACCGCTCGCAGGTCTGTGCACAGCGCCTCGGTGGAGGAGACGTTTCTGAGGCTCTTTCCTTGCAGCTCTCCTCCTTGCCTTTCCCATCCGTGCTATATTTACCTGTCGCTGTGTACCTCTGCTGTGTGCTCAGTGCTGGAAAGGCAAACACGCGGGTATTTTCATATAAATACACATTAGAAGGGATGGACGCACAGAGAGAGCGCTACAGTAGTGTGCTGAAGCACATTACTGTCATGCAGATGTGTCCAGCCTCCACATCCCCCTTGCCTTTCTCTCTTCTCTACGGTCCCTCCTTTCTCTCCTTTAGGCCTTCATTTAGTGAAGGTGGGGGGGGGGGGGGACAGGAAAACTGCTGCACTGTATGAGGAGGACAACTCAAGACCTCTCTGAAGTCATCGTAGACTTCTCCTCAGTTTGCCATTAACAATAAAGTAAAGCTGCAACTAAGGCTTAATCTGTTTATTTTTGTTGTTTACTCTATGGAATGTCCAAAAATAGTAGAATAGGGTTTATGCTGTTCACAAGTTGCCAGAACCCTGGGGGATGATTACAAATGGCTTCTTAAGTCTGACAGCCCAAATGTAGTCAATTTAAACTCTTACAAAACAGTAAAGAAATTCACCTTTAGAAGGTGAAACCAGCAAATATCTGGTATGTTTGCTTGAGAAATGGGACCAGATTGACATTTTGGGAAAATCCGCTTCTTGTCTTCCTGCTGAGAGTCGGATGAGGAGATCCGTACCTCTGAGATCACTGCTCATGGTCAAGAAATAGTCCGACACGTAACATTCAACTTGTTTTTAAAATCCAACTTGTTCTTTTTTCACTAGTCTTTGAATTGATTAAACAATGAATTATTATTAATAGATTAATCGGTGAGCTTCAGGGGTACCCATAGATTATTATTGTTTAGCTTTGGACAGAGCCAGGCATGAAAAACTTCACTACTTTAACCACTGGAGGAAAAACAAGTTCTGCACCTGGACCTGTGGTAACACTTCATGTAACAACAAAAGGTCCACTCTCCAGCTCCCAGAGCTTTCAATCGCATCCCAAGGTTTTCATTCAGAGTGCAGCTCTGACAGCTAGTGGACCTTTAGCTGAGTTTCTTTTGTTTCATAGGACATAACTATTGTTGTTGATTCATTTTATGTTAATCAACTAATACATGTTGAATCATCTTTTCCGCACTACAATGATGTTCTTCTTATTTGTTCTTTCTTATTTCTTTTGTTTAATAGCATTTTAAACGAAATGATACTCATAATAATAGAATGTGCAAGAAAGACCAACAGCCTGAAAGGCTTATCACGAGTCTCCCCCCAGTTTTGATTTTTTTTTTTTTATATAATTTCAAAGCAAGAAATCATTTTCCTATAGAATAAAACAAAAAAATAAATACAACACACAATTAGTAGGAAAGTTATATGAAACTAATTAATCAGAAAATAACAAATAAAACAACAACAAAGAACTCTGAGACAATAACTAAGACTAAGGCCCTGTCCACATTACTCCGTTTCTCTTTGGATGCAGATTTGTCAAATAGAAACGATCTCCGTCCACACGGGAGTTTCAGCATCATTCTCGAGTTGATCTGCGTCCACACGGCAGCCTTCGAAGGCAGACAGCACGTGACCATTTACGTACACTGGGCATGCGCGTGACGGTGTAAACAGGAAGTGGATTGCTTGCTTAGTTTAAAAAAAAAAATAATACGACAGAGTAATAAAGTAGTTTTTAATAATGAAAGGTTGTATTTGATACTTAAGATCTTCCTCTAAAATCTCCCTCTATAAACTCAAACAGACACAGTTCGTGGAAAGTTTTAGAAGTTTTATTTTTCAGACGTAGTTACAGCGCTGCGGGTCTCTCGCTCTCTCTCTCTCCAAATTTACTTTAACATCAACACTTACACATAAACGTTTACTAGATTATGGGTCCATCAATGTGGTCTCTCACTCGTTTCCTACATGTTGTTGATGTCTGTTCTCACTAGTAGCTCTGAACGTCATGTCCGCCTAGCTAGCTTCTAAGCTAATTTTAACATTACCGCCAATGGAGAAATGCTAACCGCGATTAGCATTTAATACAACACAAATGTTATACTAAACACGCGAATAGAATATATCTACGTACATCTTTTCATGCTTCATAAAGACACACTTACAGACTAAGGTCTCTCAAGGCTACCAAACGGAAGAAGTAAAACGTTAGTGCAGCGTGTCTTCTCATTAGAATCTAAAAACAACGAGCTGCTCCATAGGGCTGATGCTGGTCACGCCGCTCGCTAATCACTCCAATAACAGCTGCTTCCTCCACAGAAATGCAGACTTTTACTGCACAACAGCTGCTAGCTGCTGCTAGCTGTTGTGCTAGCAGCAACATCATGTAGCTGTTGTGCTAGCAGCAACGCTTGCAATTAGCTATCCATGTTGAAATGAATCGCTGGTAGCCCAGTTTGTTTTCTTCCGGGTACGGGTCACGTGATAGTGAGTGTGACGAATCAGGGACGGAGACGTCATGGTTGCCAATAACCAATCCAGTAGCGAACACGGGTGTGGGCGTAATTTTTTCTAAGCACATCCGTATCCGACCGTCCACACGCAAACGCAACCCCGGAGTTCTCAAATACCTCCAACCTCGGCGGAGTTTTCAGATTCCTCCGTTTAGGGTGCTCCAAAACTCCGGCGTAGTGTGGCCGCTCAGTGTAAACGTAGCAAATAAGGAGTAAAAACGGAGTAATGTGGACAGGGCCTAAGCCTTGAAGTGGCGATCTCTATGATCTCCAACCATACACATGTCTGTCGAGCCATCCAACACCGCATGAGGCAACACAGTGGCGACCGAGCCCATCGATGAAAGCGCCGCACATTTATATGCAAGCAACTGGGCCTCTGTGGTGACGCCCGGAAAAGAACTATGCACACAATACCGAAAAACCTAAAGCTCATGACTAACGATGCCACGACTGTGGCGACTGTGGCTGAGTGGACGGCAGGGCCGTCCTTCAAACAGAGGATCGGCGGTTCGTTCCCCGGATCCGGCTCAGCTAGTTGCATGTCGATGTGTCCTTGAGCAATACACTTAACCCCAAAAGTGCTCCCGTAGCTGTGCCTACAGTGTATGAATGTGATAGAATCTGAATTGTAAGTCGCTTTGGATAAACACATCTGCTAAATGACTGTAATGTAACACCTCAGACGAACAAACTCCAGGCACAAATTCCGTTGTCCTCCAAATTATCCAAGACCTGAATCCCAAGGAGTGCCACCCTGACTGAATGCAAGATTTAGCGTTATGTTCTTTAGGTGTTTTAACTTCAATAACAGCAACTTTTTTTTAAATGCAGTAATTCATATTTATAATGCACAAAAGTGGTTCAAGCGGGAGTTTTGTGTGGTATTCACCATTTTCTATGTTAGCCTTTATTTCCTGTCTCCAGATAACAACCTGCGTCATGAACGGCTCCTCTGTTTAGAATTATCTCTTATTTCCAGTGTGAGCCTCCCATGAGCCCGTGGGGGGCTCTGGGTGGGAGGTATGGAGCATTCCACCTGGACCGTGGTGCGTTCGCGTGTTTGTGTTGCATTACACATCGCAGCCTTCACAACACCACTGGCTCCACTGGGCTTAGGCCCCCTGGGATTTAAGCACGCAACCACCAGAGGCCAGAGAGGAAAGAGGGAGTGGAATGAGGATGAGATGTGGGGATGATGGTGTGTGTGTGTGTGTGTGTAGGTGTGTGTGTAGGTGTATGTGTTTGTGTGTGTGTGTGTGTGCGCGATGCTCTGTCCTTCTACGGTTTGACTCCTCTGTCTCCTTGTTGAGGCGTTTCGTTAACCTCGTCTCTGGGAAGCGAAGGGCATACACATGCAGAGGGAGCAGATAAAAGTGAGACGGGGATGAAAACGCTCACACACTGGCCCAAGGCCTCTGCTGAACTTTTCCCACGCGTGTACAGACACACACACACACACAAACACGTATCCAGAAAATGGCCCGCATAAGTGCTTATCGGATGTTTATTAAATGTTTCCAGGGTGAATGTCAGGCCAGCGGGATGGCATCCAGCTGTTTGTGTCTTGGCGAGTGGGATGCTGCCCGTCCGACGGGCAGGGCTCTGTTGTCGTCTTGTGTTTTTCCGTCCGTGAGTTGTTCCCATCGCCGTCTGATGGTCTCCCAGCTGGATGCCTCCACCCGAACGCAGCGCTCTGCCCAAGGCTACGCTAAACAACAAAGAGGGATCAAACGGCACACATGGCTTTGATCAAAACCCCCTCGCTACTGCAATAGAGCAAATCAGAGCTGGGCAGAGCCGAGTTGGACTCCATCCGAACCAGGGGGAGGGGGGGAGGGGGGGGCAGGACCTGTAGATTTTGGGAAAAGATATAACCTGGCAGAGGGCTCGAGGACAGACAGTAGGCTTTAGGGTTCCCCCAAGAGTTTAGATTTACCACAACTCAATCGATATATATTTTTAAAGTATTAATACACTTATTAATATTTCCTGCCACTGCCTTTTTTTGGTTTGGTATGACCAGTATAGCTTATGGTGGCTAACGTTAGCCAAAGTTAGCATAACAAATATTTAATCACAGAGGTAAAAGACGTTGGGAGACCAGCCATGAAGCCAAATAATGATGTCTTCAAAACGTTGTGATCACAACATTGACATATGATCACCTTTTAAGGTTTTTGATATGGCGAATATTTTTGGAAATTTCGACAAAGTTACAATGTTATAGTGCTTCTCTGTTTGACAGTGACTGTTTCTTAATTGATAGAGCCTCATGCTGCTGTGGTGTATTTCGCTATTAAGAGTCTATTAGGGTCGATCGCATTTTGAGTCGGTTTCTAATTATACTCTATTGTCTATTTAGATTGGTCTAAATGTGAGTTCTGGCAACGTGAATATATTCCTACTCGTCCAATTTTGCCGCTTGGGCAGAAGCCTTTTGCGTATAGTATCTTGACGCAGCGCGTGGCCAACGTTGTGAAGCCGTCGCGGTCAGGTTTAGGCAACAAAACAGTTTAGTAAAAGTTAGAAAAGACATGTGGTTTGGTTTAAAATAAGTATGCTTTTAACTAAATGCTGGTACAGTCGTGTCATGTCACGTGACTTATTGTCTTCAGTAAAAATAACTCCAATTTTGTTTTCACACTAAATGTTGGGGGCTCGTGGCATGAAGACATTAGAAGGATGGGGGGGAGGGGGGGGGGGGGTCCTCTGTGGTCCTCTGTGGTCCTCTTGAGGAAACTGAGTCAACCTCACGAGAGAGTGAGGTCACCCCTGAGGGTGGATGTGAGCGGATGTGGTGGAGTGTTGGAGAGCGGGGTTATCGCAGCGATGAGTGCTAAATGCTGACACTGTCTGAAGGGGAACAGAAACAGAAGGCCATCAAAGAGACGGAGAGAGAGAGAGATGTTATCTGAACTGTTGAGAGGAGGAGATGAGAGGGTGGATGGAGAGGAGGAGCTGTTTGACCTCAAGGATGATGTACTCATTTTACTACCACATTTACAAATAGCACTGACAATAATGTACTAACGCAACACTCGGGACATTACCACCCAAACTCAGCAGGGTTTAAAAGAGCTGAGATGTAGCTAAAAGATGATCCATACATAATAAAATTGATAATTTGGATGTCAAAATAATTATTTGTACAGTCAGCTGGTGTGCAACATTGGTGGGCACGACTTTGTGTTGTGCGTTACAGCTTTGTCAAGGATCTGACAGCCGAATTCTCTGCAATCTGGATGTGTGCCACAGCTTGATTGAGACGGACTAGCTGGGCTTTACAGAGGTATGTGTGGTCTTGGGAACTCATAACCCAGGACTCATAAAACAAGCTTGAGAAACCCTCAGGAAAAACATATCTGCCCGTACAGAATGATAGCCTGAAAGTTAATTCTGTTGGAATTTGCCTTTATTAAGGGCCATTCTGATATTCAAACTCTGTTCACCGTACAGAGGAGCCTGCAAATACAGAAACATTAATATTGTTTTTACTATTATAATAATACTTTTCATTAGTTAAGGGATTGTTTTTTGCTCCTTAAAGACTCAGCTGTGGTGCTATATTTCACATAGGATGTCAGCTATGGACAAAGAAATGGAATATAATATAAGTATATGTTTTCTTTCGTGTATAATCACTTGAAAATAAGAACTGGTGTGTTTTCTTTACCTTAGAATGAGCCGTTTTTATCTACACATGGACGGTGTCCTCTTTACGGAGTCTGCCATGTTGAACGTTGCCTTTATGCGTCGGCCACCGTAGTTCTCCTGCACGCTCGGCACACAGGAGAAGTTTCAGCCGGTTGCGATCAGCAAACTCACTGCGTGGATAGCCTAGCTTAGCATAAAGATGACACCATTAAAAAAGTTTCTGGAATGCGAAAAGAGACAACTGCCAACAGCAATGTGTTGACACTACGTAAAGGAATCAATCTCAACAATCCGTCTACTTAATCTAGTGTTAAGTCGTAAATATTAAGTTAAAAACGTACGTGGATCCGCACTAGAAATGAGTTCACTCATGTCATCTGCAAAACTTTCCATTGTTTGAGGAAAGCACGCTTTTTAGACTCAACATGCGTGACATGAGTGCGCTTTGAGTAGCGTAGACGGTACACGACCAGGGCTGCTCCCGCGCTGGGAGACTCACCGCCAGCTTACGAGAAAGCCTATTTCTGTAAGGTGCAGCTGGGACTGGAGATATGAGACTGAAGTGAGGTGAGGTGGATGTGTGAGGGTCAGGGCATCCAGACTGATGCCATTTTCTCACACATCTTAGATTGTGTGTGCGTGTGTCTGTGTGTGTATGCGGTATATCTCCCCGACCTGTCTGGCCTGGAGGTGGTGTGTATGATAAGCCGCTTTCCCTCCTCTCAGTGTCCTCACAACCTGACATTTATTATCCAAAACATTCCCACAACATCATGGGAACCAAACCCTCTGTACGCAAGATGTGCTTCATCTGAATGGTGTGGTCCAATTCAATAATTGCCGGTTTGAAGGTCTAATTTTCTTTGACAATAACTGTATCAAAGTGAGGGGAGACCCTTTGTAGCCTCTGTCTCGCCTGTCTCTCACCTTATACCGCTTTAAACAACGACATCAAACGCGGCACTTTCCCCTGTATGTTCCTCCGTGACCTCCGTGTTCTTTCAGGCCATCTGCTGCTCACTAACCTGTTGTTGGTCTTTTTGTTTTTCTGTCAGATACCTGGCCAAGCTGTCGTCAGTGGGAAGCATCCGGGACGAGGAGACGTGCGAGAGGTTACGAGGCCTCATCCAGAGACAGGTACAGACCTCTACCTCTGCGCACCTTGCTTACTGTAACGTGTGTCCAACAGTGTTTTCTTTCAGCATAGGGTATTAACATCTGGTATCTGGTATTGATTTGATAATGACATATCAGTACCTTTTTTCTCCAGGACACTTCTAATGAGAAAGTGAAGTATTTTGTCAGTATGTGTGCTTGTGTTCGTGGCTGACGCAGCTCCTGTGTGTCTCCGCTCCAGGTCCAGATCTGTAAGCGCAGTGTGGAGGTGATGGATGCAGTGCGTCGTGGAGCCCAGCTGGCTATAGACGAGTGTCAGTTCCAGTTTCGCAACCGTCGATGGAACTGCTCCACTCTGGAGACCATGCCCGTGTTCGGCAAAGTGGTCACCCAGGGTAAGATTATGTACTGCATCTTGGCACAAAGGAGACACTGACTTGACAGACAACGTTAGGTTTGGTTTACAATTACATAACTTCATTAACTACGTAGGTTATGTTCAGCAACGTGATGTAAATTCTGAATGTTACTTACGCTACTTAGTCAATGTTTACTTGTGGTTTCACTGGGAACACAAACAGTGGTCTCCTGGGTGAAAGTCCTGTGTTTGCTCGAACCATCCATCGCCCCCGACCACTACCCCTCTCAGCCTTGTCGCTCGTTACTCGACAGCCCTGTTGGTCTTTGTAAGCACACCCGCCCTGGGAATGAGACCGGGCTGGCCCTACAGCTGATTGACACAAAAACAACTTCATCAGTCAACTATCCAACCTGCATGCATTTACAAAAATGGGGATTATTCCATTCCATTTTCAAACATTGTGACATTTCAGCGCTGGTTTCCATTTGTATTGGCTCAACCAGCTCCTGTATGTCAATGTCTGAGCTCCCTCCCACAAACTTTAATACAGTCTTCATCTGTAGAAATTTTCTTGCCATTCAAAATGAGAAGCTCTTTTCAGTTACATAATGAAACAATACGACTGTGTGTGCCCGTGTTTGTGTATGTGTTAGGCACCCGTGAGGCAGCCTTTGTGTATGCCATCTCAGCAGCCAGTGTGGCGTTTGCGGTCACGAGGGCCTGCAGCAGCGGAGAGCTGGAAAAATGTGGCTGCGACCACAATGTACATGGAGTCAGTCCAGACGGTAGGTCTCTCTTTCCCTTTCACACAAACACACACACACACACACCCAAAGGAAACAGAAGGACCAACTGATGCAGTACATTTGAATGCAATGATTTTAAAAGCTAAATAATGCGACGTTTTAAATATTTGTTTCATTTTGAAAAGGCCAGAAGGATGTCATTGGTAGCATATTATTCATGCCATGTTATCTCCATGTGTATAGAGCCAGATCTTTTACAATATATCCATATCACACATTACTACAATGAACCATCAAAAAAGAATTATCTGAATGTATTTTCATAGGGTTCCAGTGGTCGGGCTGCAGTGATAACATTGCATATGGCGTGGCCTTTTCCCAGTCCTTTGTGGATGTGAGGGAGAGGAGTAAAGGCCAGTCCTCCAGTCGGGCTCTCATGAACTTGCACAACAACGAGGCTGGCAGGAAGGTAACTTAAAGGCCCTTGACATATATGCCCTTTTGTAAAACACTCAACTTCTTTTAGTACAGCGCACCTAAAGAGTCATGTTGGATTTTTTTTTTTTCTGAACTGATACAAGTCTAAGTCTTAAGTCATTCAAGATAAGTCCAGGTTAAGTCTTACATTTTCTAGATAAGTCCAAATCTCAAGTTTCAAGTAAATCCAATCAAGTGCAAGTCCATTTTTAAGTCATTCTACTCCGAGTCAAGTTATTTCAGACAAGTCCAAGTTAAGTCTCAAGTCTAGATTGAGTATTTAATCCTTCTAGAGAAGTGCAAATCAAGTTTCAAGTAAGTCTAGACAAGCTGAATTCAAGTCCCAAGACAAATGAGACAAGTCCAAATCAAGTCTTACATTATTCCAGTCAATTCAAAGCTATGTCTCAGGTCATTCAAATAAGTCCAGGTCAAGTTATGTGAGACAAGTCCAAGTCAAGTTTTAAATCTTTCTAGATACATCCAAGTCAAGTTTCAAGTCATTAAAGGCAAGCTGGAGTCAAGTCCCTAGTCATATGAGACAAGTCCAGGCCAAGTCACATGCCATTAAAATAAGTCCAAGCCAAGTCTCAAGTAATTCAAATAAGTCCAAGTCAAGTAAAGTCTCAAGTTATTCGAGACAATTTTAAGTCATGTTTGGAGTCATATGAGACAAGTCTAAGGCAGGTCTCAAGTCAGTCAATAACAGTCCAGGTCAATCTTTCAAGACAAGTTGAAGTCAAGTTTATCATTCAAGACTAGCCTGAGTCTAGTTCAAAGTCCGAGTCAAGTCGTACGTTACCAGATAAGTCCTAAGTCAAGTTTCAAGTCATTCAAATAAGTCATATGAGACAATTCAATTTCAAAATACATTACAAAATACAATATGCTTACTCAAGTCTGACTTGAGTCTCAAGTCTCAAGTCTACAGCTCTGGTAGCTGTAGAACAGTCAGCATTTGAAGCTATCTTTTAGGGATATTATGCATTGTCATCACATTATTTCAAGGTCTTTCTGCTAACCAAAGGTTCTTTGGCTTCTCTGCAGGCCATCCTGTCCCACATGCGTGTGGAGTGCAAATGTCACGGCGTGTCAGGCTCCTGTGAGGTGAAGACCTGCTGGAAAGCCATGCCGCCCTTCCGCAAAGTGGGCAACGTCATCAAGGAGAAGTTTGACGGCGCCACTGAGGTGGAGCAGCGCAAGGTGGGCACCACCAAAGTCCTGATGCCTCGGAACTCCCAGTTCAAACCTCACACGGACGAAGATCTGGTCTACCTGGAACCCAGTCCAGACTTCTGCGACTATGACCCGCGCACGCCGGGTATGCTGGGCACCGTGGGCCGCCAGTGCAACCGAACGTCGAAGGCCATCGACGGCTGCGAGCTGATGTGCTGCGGCCGCGGCTTCCAGACGCAGGAGGTGGAGGTGGTGGACAGGTGCAGCTGTAAGTTCCACTGGTGCTGTTATGTCAAGTGCAAACAGTGTCGCAAAATGGTGGAGATGCACACTTGCCGGTGATGGGAGTGGCGGGGCACAGAGGGCACTGCTGATGAACAAAACAAACGCCCCACACTCCCGCTCGATTACAAAGGCCAGAGGGAGCGAGGAGGACTTGTTAAGCTCCCTCTTCTCCTGCTTGAAACCCCTCCCCTCCCCCACCCTCCTACGACTGGTCAACGGAAACAAAGTGAATGGCTTAGAAGTCAAATGTCATCCTATTCATTTTATGACACCTTAATGGACATCAGTAGATTATGCATGGGATTTCTTACAAAGCTACAGAGGCAGTTTCTTCTCGAGTAGAGAGCGTCTTTCACTTTCTGTCCCCCCCCCCCCCCCTCACTCTCATGTTTGCTTTGTCATTGATGCTTCTTATTTTTGTAATGTTTAACTTATTTTGTTGAGATTGAGGAGACTGATGAGGGGTGGACCTAGAAGGAGGGGACAGACCAATGGAGACAATAAGGGACTAACTGGACCCATGGGTGGGTGGGGTTAAAGGGTTGGGGTGGGGTCAAGAGGAGGGTTGTTTGCCCTCTGTCCTTGCTGCTGCTGCTGCTTTTGGAGGACTCAGTTGGAGCGCTGGATGTCAAAAAAGGGAGACGCCGAGTCTGTCGGAGGATGGACTTGAACAACGAGGAGGAACATGTTGCACTTTCTGTGATTTGCTTCCTGAGTGTACATGGCTGTGCTGCGCTGAGGTTCAGATGCTGCTCCACTCTCTCACTCACACACACACACACACACACACACACACTCACTGTCTTTCTGTCAGAGGGAGGATGATGATGGACAGGTGAAAGCCACTGTCAGGTCCTTCCTGTCTTTTCTGTACAGTACTGGCAGGTGATGGTCATGAGACACGTACCCAGCAAACATTGATCCAGATCGACACCTGTATTCATCCACAGCTTCCGGGTCCGATTTGGCGTGAACTTGGCCTCCACCTGCACGTCGCCATCTGCCAAAAATGCTAGTCGGCTTAATGCAAACACGAGTAAACACGCAGAGACGCGCATGTACCGGCAAACACATACATAATGCAAACACACACACAATGTAAACACACGCGTACACAAAGGGGTCTGCCAGAGGGTTGCCGAGCATGCTCACCATGCATGATGACTGAAGCACTTTCTCTCCAAGCGCACATAGAGCCCTCGCCCCCACAGCAACGAGCGATCCGACCACACACTCAGTTTTCCCGTTCCTCTCACACACACACACACACACACACACACAGTTTCCCATGCCACTGTCAGGACTCTATTGTTGTCTTGTACCACCACCATAAAGCCAAGCTTTCCTATAATAACGTGCTATCATTATAGAGACATACTGTAGATCTGTAAAGACTTATACACTGAAGAAGACTATACTGCCTATGAATGTATGTTAATACGGAATATATGCTGTGTCCAAAATGACTGTTGTCCCTTCTTTCAAAAGAGACTACGTGTGTGTGTGTGTGTGTGTGTGTGTGTGTGTGTGTGTGTGTGTGTGTGTGTGTGTGTGTGTGTGTGTGTGTGTGTGTGAGAGAGCGAGAAAGAGAATGCCAACAAAACAATGTTGCTAATAAGGAAAGAGAGAACATGAGAGGGATAGTAAGAGGGAAAGTGAGAGAGAGTACATCCCCATTCCACCACCATGTCTTGTGACACATACACACACACACACACACACACACAGCCCTGCTGACAGACAGACACATATTTCAATAAAATCATCCATTTCCCGTGTCTTTCAGCTGCGTTATTATGTGGCCACAGTGTGCACTCTGCAGCATTTTGTCAGTGTGTGTGTGTGTGTGCTGTTTGTGTGAGGTACATTACACCCCGAGGTCCTACCCATGCACCCCTGACACCTACAGACACAATTTAAATGCGCCATATATCACTGAATACAGCATATCAATCAGACGTAAATGGATGTGTTTCCCGCGGCGCTGGGAACCTGGTAGTCTGGTTTTGGGAAGAACCGGAGCGGCCGCTCGGGTTTCAGCGACCGCCTGATTGGGTTCGGGCTGAAGAGGGAACACAGGCAAGGAACACCGAGCGAGAGCAGGGATTACAGCGAAATGCAGACCACATGGCACAAGCTTTTTCCCTCCTTCTGTCTCTATCAATATCATCCTGCCCCCCAGCCCCCACCCCCCACTCAAGCTTTCTCGCTCTTTCTCCTGCAATATCTTTGACTTGCGCCGGTTCCAGTCCGCTCTCCCTCTGCGTAAAAGCGTAACCCTAACCCCTGTTGGTCTGCGACGGTGAGGATCTGTCCTTCATTAAGCCACCATGATGGCCAGGATGAGGTGGGTGGTGGGGGCCACACTGATTGGGAAATGTCTGTGGGCTCGTGTGTGTGTGTGTGTGTGTGTGTGTGTGTGTGTGTGTGTGTGTGTGTGTGTGTGTGTGTGCGCGCAGGCTGTCAGACAGCCAGATGTACAGTCAGACAGTCAGTTATTCAGTCAGTCAGAGAAGTCTAATGCCTTTTGTGGTTTGCTGCGGTTGTGGCGGAGACAAGAGGCTGACAGTGGGGTTTTACCACTTAGTGTGTGTGTGTGTGTGTGTGTTTGGTGTCGAAGTTAAGATGCAACAAATATGGGGTAATAAAAGCCGGTTCAAATATTTGTGGAATAAAAACTACTCATATCTTACATCAATATGTACAATTTTTAGGCCAGAAAATAACCCAAAAATGTATACTCCATATATACACACCTTTGATAGACATATTCTACACAGAAACAGTGTGTAGTCTACTAAAACCAACTGCTTCATCATCAGGTCCTTCTCATCTTAGGACTCATTTTAAAAGTGTTTAACAGTGAGTTTAGCCTATAGCGTAACTCATTTAGCCTACTGGATCAGGTTGCAGTTATGGCCAAATGTAGTAAAACCATAGACTGTATATCAGAAGTGGACGTAGTCATCGTGATGTCACCCACTGGTTTGTGGACTGACGTTTTGAAGCCTCCGCTGTCGTCCTCTTTTTTGCAGCCAATGAACAGAAGTTACCATATTTGGAATACAGAGGAGCAACGTATAGATGCCGTATAAGGCTCTGGTAGTGGCAGCTACCTGTCAATCTGCCAGGTAGATAGTAGGCCCGCCCCTAAAGCATACCCTGCTTTATGGTCTATTTGACTCTAAAATAACCATAATTTACTAAATGAACATCATGCTGTATTGAAGAAGACTTGAAACTAGAGACTGAGACCATAAACTCATGTTTACAATGTTTACTGAGGTAATAAATCAGGAGACTTCCATACAATCAGATATCGTTTTGCA
This sequence comes from Anarhichas minor, assembly GCF_050575085.1. NCBI lineage: Eukaryota > Metazoa > Chordata > Actinopteri > Perciformes > Anarhichadidae > Anarhichas > Anarhichas minor. Next base: position 4,049,272 of record NW_027466469.1, on the reverse strand, counting down.
ACTGGAGGAGTCGCCCCCTGCTGGTCAGCAGAGAGAATGCATGTTTTAAGACACATTGGCTTCACTCGGCAGAACCGGAGGTTGCCGCCTAGCTAAACATTAAGAAGTTTTTCTTTGACAAATGTTTTCACAAGAAAAGGGTGAAGGTAGTACTAGGAATTACCCTTTTTATGACTTGTAGGCTATATATTATCCCTGTACACAGATAAGTGTTGAATTAATTAGCAATAAAATATAATCAGGTGTTTTGCTGCTGCAGCTGTACATAATCTGGTAAAACCAGCAGCTCATGGTGGCTAATGTTAGCTAACGTTAGCTAACTTTAGGTAGATTTTGCTGTGTAATTAACATCCCTCTGCCAGTTCATTGACTTTCCTCTATACTTGTGCTGCTATTATTATGACTATTATTCTGTAATCATGAAATTAGCGGCTTCATAAATGATATGTATTATTTATGAGGAGATTATAAAGAGATTACACATCATTACAAGATCATTAACTGCAACCCCTCGACTCTGTCATGGACTTAACGCTACTCCCGAGCCGAGACGTTTAACCTGCGATGGTCTCAAGCATTACGCAAATGGGTTTCATCAAAGACTGCTGAAAATGCAAATGTTGAATAAACAACGATATCAGATTAATTTTTTTAAATAATGATTTTACCTCAACATAAGAAGCGAGAAGTAGTAGTGAATAGTACACGTCCTGCATCTTTTACACATTACGATCCAGAAGGACAGTATCCAGGGGACGCTCACCATTATTCCCTTACAATGCAACATTGTGAACAACAACTCCGTGTTGAAATTATAGAAATAAAGAAAAAGAAGCCTTGCTTTCGAGATCCTGTGTCAATACTTTGAATCAGCGCGGGAGAGACCGAGGCTACAAACTCGGTATTGGTAAATAAATGAATGTGGCCACTGATCAATGCTGTATTCGCTAATATATCTTGCAGAAGTCTCAATTAGTGAAAGCAAGGGTGTAATTAACAGGGGGTGGGGAACATGGAACATGTCTGGAACATGTCTCCCCCACTTTTTCAGAAGGCAGTATTGGACCAATCCACTTTTAACAGTCCGAAAACAAAAATTAAGGTAAAAAAAACTAGAATCACGTGGAAACGTCGCCCGCTCAAGCTCCCAGTCACCTTTCAACTCCCCTCCCCCCGAAAGTGAAAGACTGTAGGGCAAGGTGGAAGATCTGGGAAAGGAGTGGAGCATCAAAGGGCTAGAGACATTGGAAGAACAAGTACAGGTTCAGGTTTCATATTCAGAATATAACTTCTTTATAGGTAATGATGTTCTTTATTTATTCATCTTTCTTTTAGTAACATATTGTCTTTAAATGACAAAATTGTCATGAAGCCTTGAAGTTCCACTCTCTTGAAGATTTCTTTGCACAAATGATAGATAGATAGATGGATAGTTACTTTATTAATCCCGCAAGGGGACATTTTTTATGTTGGCAAACAACATAATAGTGAATACAATGTGATGTTTTGCCTAATTAGCATGTGTTATTCACAACCCACAGAAGCCATGTACTTCTCTAACATACTTCCTGAAGGTATGAGAGGTAATGAGATAACGATGATGTGATTTCACCCTTTCACATAAATCTTCCAGCCAATTCTTCTCAGACAGGCAGCTAATAGTTCCAGTTACATCTCAGGTCCCTCTGAATACCCCAGGTTAAAGGTTTTCTGATGCCGTCTCTCTCTCTCTCTCTCTCTCTCTCTCTCTCTCTCTCTCTCTCTCTCTCTCTCTCTCCGTCTGTCTGTCTGTCAGCGTGTGTCGTGAGTGTGAAGGGTTAACAGTGCAGGTTGGCTGGATATTAATGCCACTCGCTCAGAGAACCAGAAGGCTGGCTTTAGCCCAGGGTCCGGCCCTCCCAGGCCTCTCTCAAACTCCCAGATCTCTTCAGCATACTTCTCATATTAAAAGAAAACAAGTTACACAAATGAGACAGATGGTTCTTGTTTGTGATGACAGTTGCAATTCTTTCTCCCCCCCCCCATCTCCCCCTCTCCCTCCCCCTCATCTCCCCCTCTCCCTCCTCCTTCGCTCTCGGCTTTTCCTCTGGTGTCTCCGCCGCTCTCTGCCCCCAGACGGCCACGTTGCGCAACACGAGCGAAGCGGCCGTGAGAGTCGGGACTGACGGGGCCACACTCTCCACATCGGACATGGCTAGGTTGGTAGTGCAGGGAACCGTCTATTTACTGACTGCTCTTTACCTTTACACTGCTTTGAAGTTTCGCATCCTTTCTACCCACAAGTGCACATTGAGTCAATCAAACGGTGGGCAAACTGGGACCTCCAGTGTTTTCGTTTTCATTCATTCTTTTTGAGGAAGGACATGAACCATTGACCTCCACCGCACCACCATAGCTTGTGTTACACAAAGGTAACTCGCTAACACTGTTTAGCTATATATGAACATAATTTATGAGGGAAACTAAACTACTGTAAGATATTTTCTTTTTAGCAAAATTCTCAAGTAAATTTGGAGCTCCGTCAGGTAAACAGTTACGCAGTGTACACGTTTAGGGCTTTTATTGTGAAAAGGTCTGAGCAGAAGGAAGGGATCTGGCATGTGCCGCCTTTGTCAAGGTCGAGAGGAGTAATAAAGTTTGCCGTCTTGGTTCGAACTACGGAGCCTCCATGTTGTTGCACAACGTAGTGAACGCACAACGTCATTGGTTGATGCCTTCATTCTCGGCGCCAAAGTCCAGACAAATTAAACCTAAAAAAACAAATTTCATTTGTAATAGTTCTGTGCAAGCAAAAACAACAGTTCGGAAAAAATATATTGATGTGCAAATTAATCACACACACACACACACACCAGTGTGTAAAGGCCTTTATGTGGCCTTTATTTAGCAGAGGAGGCAAAGACGGTGATGGTCAAATCAGGTCACTGGCCAGTTTGGAGAAGCAGACAGGACCAGCCTTAGACTGTATATAAGAAGTGGACATAGTCCGCGATTTTGTCACTATCTTGAACTACACCCGTCGCAGTGTTGTTGTTGTTTTGCAACCAATAAACGGAAGTTACCATATTTGGAATGCGGAGGAGTGACGTAGAGATGGAGTCGACCCCTGCTGGTCAGTAGAGAGAATGCAGGTTTTAAGACACTTCCGCATCGACTTCAGTCTTCAGAACCGGAGATTGCCACCTGGTACCAGCACGGCAGCAAAGCAATGTACTGCTGTGGACGGAAGGGGATGGGGGGGGGGGCAAAACTGATTTTAGACATCATTTACAGTGAAATCTAACCAGGTCTGTCATTCACTTCTATCCAAACAAACTCACTGAGCTTGATCACAGCGGATTCCAAGCAGTCATCTTGAGGCAACATTGTATCCCAGCGCGGGCAGATCAGATAAGAACGGATCAGTCGGGAAGAGTGAAAGTGACAACACACACACACACACACACACACACACACACACACACACACACACACACACACAGTGGATCAGGCTGATGATGAGGGCTTTAGCTGCCACAGCTTCATCTCTGGATGCAGGTATGGAGGATCACTGTGAGCTTACGTCTCCCCCCACACATACACACATACACACATACACACACACTCTCCATCGATGGTTATAGCCGTGTGTCTGTCATCGGGGAGATTTTGTCTGAACTGCAAAGAACTTTCCCTTAACACCTGGACACTAAACACCTGACAGTGTGTGTGTATGCGGGCCAAATGGGGTCGGAGCGTGTGTGTTCCGTGTATCTATTAGCCGACAGCAACCTGCCGTGTCAAAATAACCCTTGCAGTGACCAGCGGTGGCGTCGCTTGACGGTCGCCCGGTCGTCAGACATGTACTCGAAAAAGACGTCGCGATGAGTGCAATGCTTGTGCTTCTTTTAACAGCAGCAACACAATGCAACCACAACTACCGCACCAGAATGTGTTACATAAAAAAAGAAAAAGGAATTAGGAATGAAAAGTATGAAATAGAAGAATTACAGCATTAATAAACCAGATGCAAAATACCACTAGTTAAACATGAGAAAATAAATGAATATAAATAGTGCACTTGGATTGTAATTGGCCTCCTCATCAGATTGGCATGTCCTGTCAGAAAGGGCCGTGGACCATTACCCCGAACTATCCCTTTGAAGCTCGGCGCATAAAAACCCAAAACGATCTGAACGGACTAAAACTAACTAAAAGCTGTACTTTCTGTGCTGCTTTTATCAGGAATAGTTCCAAACACATGGACCTTTTATACAACTTGAATACACATTGTGAGGTAAGAAGTAAGACAGCTAACCTTTCGGTTCATACTACAGCTGGGAGATAACTTCCCCCCACACGATTGGCAATTCTCTCTTACTCGCGCGCCCCCTCCTACCTGCTGGAGAGCGTTTAGACCAGGTAGACCGGCGCCAAGCCCCTCCAGCGCGGCCAACATCTACATGAGAACCACATTGTGCTCCGTGCGTTGGCAGGAGCTTTGGACACTGGAACGGGCAGAGACTGTCAAAGGTTCAGCTCAGACTCGAGATTTACTCTCCTGCGCACACATGGCGGCCCCGAGCCCTCGCACAGTGCACCGCTGAGACGTCTGAACACCGATTTACCGCTGGGCTCTGATAAACTGCTTAAATCCTCAGCGTGTTTTTCATCAGTCCAGTATCTGTGCAGATCATCATCAAATCATCTCATAAAAGTGGGTGCACACAGTGTCTGTGTGTGTGTGTGTGTGCGTGTGTGTGTGTGTGTGTGTGTGTGTGTGTGTGTGTGTGTGTGTGTGTGTGTGTGTGTGTGCTTCAGGTAGTCAAAGTGTCCCCGGTGGGTTGCCTGATCATCACATTCCCACCTCCCTCTGCTCGTCCCACCGGAGGAGACGCTCGGTCCAGGCTGCACGGTGATTGGACGACCTCAGAGGACAAAAAGCGTTTTTGCCTCATTTATCAAATATGATGAAGACCGATGACGGCCAGGTGGTGTCTCTCTGCATTTGTGTGTGGATGTAGAGGGCTGAGGATAATGTGTGTGTGTGTGTGTGTGTGTGCGCGCGCACACCGATATTTCAGCAGAGAGGAATGCCCTTCGTTCAGCCCGCGTGATAATTAATAGCTGTCAGCGTCTGTTTAGCGGAAGGAGGCGCTGACAGACAGCACTCCAGAAACGCGGAGAATGCGCGAACGCCTCACAGGGGTGGAGGAGGGAGCCGAGGGTTGGCGTGGAGAGGTACGATGCGGTGCAACAGCCCTCTGAGCCGTCCCGTTTCAGATGATCCGGGTCACCAAACCTGGGACGTGTCACCCTCATTTGCTGCCATCTGAGGAATTCCCGGATATCTGTGAAAGCTGTGTGAGAGCGATAGTGATCTCTCAACACCAACACTACAGCGATACACTGAGTGTGTGTGTGTGTGTGTGTGTGTGTGTGTGTGTGTGTGTGTGTGTGTGTGTGCATGGAAGACAAGGATAAGTATAGCTGTGAGGCAAAACTAATTTAATTTGATCAACATACTAATAGAACAGCCTACTTTCAGTGCTGTATTTTAAATGTGCTTCTGACATAAATTTCATATACAGTGATGATGACAGATTCAGAGCATTTTTACCGTCTTTCACGAAGAGATGGAAAATGTGTTTTTGACACGACCCAAAAACACATTGAGTTAAAACAATGTATGTATGGTCTCTCTGAATATACCTGCATTCACCCTCCGTCTGAAACGCTCCGTTTTAGCGCGTCTCTCTTTCAGCCCTCCTTTCGAAAAAGCCCCCCTGTGGCATTACGGGTAGAGCAGCTGACGTAGTATAACGTGCAAGACACACACAGGACTTTTGTCCAGGAGACTGCACTGGACACCAACGTCCAGTGCAAAACTAAAATGAAAGTTGTGGGTCGTTAGTAACATGAGTTGTTAGCGTAGTTAATCACAGGACTTGTTTGAGTTGTTAGTCCCCTGTTGGTCGTGTTTGTCAGTAAAGTTCACCTCCACCACGCTCATTTCCTAAACCTAAGGGATGTTGTTGCCTAAACCTTATTTCCTGTGAAGGAAAAAGCACCATGCATGTAACTTGCATGCTTATATTGACAGCCCAAAGAAGTCCAAAACTGCATTATTTGATGCGTTGGTGTGAGAATGTGTTGTCTAATGAGTCTGCACGTGACATAGGACGGGTGAGCTGAATCTGAATGGCTTGTTGAATCACACAAAAAACTGACTGGATGTCGTCTTTCATAGTTTATGGGTTGGTAGGCACTCCAGATACCCAAATGTATGTATGTGCACACGCACTGAAAAAGGGGAGTTTTTCATGATATGTCCCCTTTAAGAAACGCTTGTGTCTATTTTTTTTATCTCTCCATTTTATTTTGAAGGGTGGTTCACAATAAGTAAATTAACCTTGACATGGGATATCGGTGGACTTTCCATATAGTGGTTCTTTATTTCTATCAATAAAGCTATTACTTATCTATTAAGAGTTGTCTAGAACAGATGTGTGGCTTAATTCATTCAGGCTAAAAATAGTTCTGTCATCCAGCTAATTTTGGATCTTTGAACACAAGTTTAAAATGGGATTCATTAATCCAGGATGAAATAATCTTGAATAACGGTGCACTTTTATTTTGAAATATAGGCTAAATGAGAAGAGTTGAAACCACGATGAGCATTCATGTTCTTGGTATATATTAGTGTTGAGCTCAAGTGATTGTTAGGACATAGGTGTTGTGGGAATCCTCCCAGCATGCAACTTGGCTAACAGATTCATGGACATAGAGTAAGTCTAATTTGCTGTGTTCATGCATCGTTACTGCTGAAACAATTAGATAACCATGAGCCTGCTAAAAAAATGATGAAATCTGCTTTTATCTACTTTTAAAATGCTCTTCATGAGTTTCATCTTACCTCATAACTGTGGGCCATACTCACACCCAATCCACTCTATGCATACACTGCTATTGTCAATACCTAAAATCAGTTTATACAGCAGGAATAAATGGAGTTCAGTGGATCGTGAATAGCATCAGTTTCTTCCAACTTTTGGAACCAACACCTGGGATGCTCACGTGTGGGCGGACGGCACCTCCTGCTGGCTGAACATGCCACGACCGGCTCATCCAGTCAAACGGCAGATTAAATGGATGTAGTGGTCCCCAATTTGCTCAATAAATATAGTTATATATAAATATGTGCTCTGGTAAGAAGCCGTTTTGTTTGAGGATTTTTAAAAAAGTACTTCTTTCCCTTGAAATTATTAAAATATAAGCTAACATACAGAATTTTTTTTTCCAGCCATGGTATTTAAAAACAATGTGGTGAACACAGAATGGCAAGGGACAAGTGGTAAAGGCAATTAAGGTATAAGTTTAATATTTTTTTTAAAGAATGCATATACAAAGAACAAAGACTTTCGACAGAGCATTTGGTTTTGCACCAAAACAACAACAGGTTATAATAATTATACTGACTTGGGCTGGAAATCGACCCAACTCTAAGCCACCACTAAAGAAGAACAAGAACCAACCGATCACACCTCATCTCAACAGCCTCTGCCGTATCAACCAATCACAGCTTTTCCTTGGTATAAACTGGCAGGGAAGAGTTCAGAGGAGTTCCCACCCCTAAATGTAAAAGGAGTCAAAGTAACCTTTTTTTTTTATATATTTATTTATATATATATATATAAAATAAAAAAACAGCACGAACAAAAAATAATGAAGAAAAAAAAAATTGTTTTGGTAAAAACACCTGGAGCCTACATCAACATCGTGTGCCAGCTTACATTATAATTACATCTGTTCACCCTCATCACTTAGAACGGGAACCAAGAGCTCGGCTACATGCAGCACCGTGTGACCTTTGAACGGGTACAGCAGAGCGGACAGACACGCGGCCTGGAGGCACAGACCTCTGGTGGAAAGGCTGCCAGTGCACTCCAAGGGACTGTTTCTTGTTTTGTTGCATGGACGTCTCTGCTGTGCCTGTTCTAAGTGTGAGGGGATGAGAATGTACAAACAGCATCCTGCTTCACCCGTCCATGGTCCATGGTCCCGTCCCACCCCCGTCCCACCCCCCGCGGCAACGCATCAAGAGCACACCGCTTGCTCTGCTAACACTGTTTAAGTTCCCTGCATCTAAAAAGGCCCAATTCCTTGCGGTCCACTGACCCGTTGCTACTGGACGCCTTTTAAGCTCTTCAAGTGGTTACCACGCTCCAAATGGACACTAGATGGCAATATCTACTCATTCAATTACCTCTGAGAGCTGTGTGGAGGTTTAGCCGTATTGCTGAGTCCTGTCAGACCTAGTCTCCATAGTGGTTAGGAGCGCATCTATCTGGAACATGGAATAAATATCTCAGACATGTCATGTGTTTGAGGAGAAAAAGAAAGGGGGGGAGGGGGGTAACAAACGCTACTTTTGTTAGCATTTCTTCTGGTAGCGCTGAGAAAGAAACGTAGGGATCGGCTGACGAATGTTGTCGTCAACGGAAGGGGGGGGCGTCAAGCGTGAGCAGCCACCGGGCGGGCAGCTGAGGGGGTCTGGGGGGGGGGGGGGGCTTATATCCACGGGCATCTAAAAAGTTGTTCGGGCCACAACACTGACGGAAAGCTGGACAGAGTGAATTCTACTTGTGTGTGAGCTCTGTATCCGGACCCCTCGTCCTCAGGGCCCCCCGCAGCCTGGTCGGTCACAAGGGGCTGAAGCTTCTTATTATTGCAGAGAATTATGGGAAACTTTCCTTCTTTCTAGTCCTCTCTGTGGAGGGCAATGCCGACAACCAACCGCAGCAGAGCGAGGGGAAAGGAGGGGGTGTGGCTGCAGGGGGAGGGTGTGTGTGTATATTTAAGATGTATGTATGTATGCATGTATGTGTGTGCGTGTGTGTGTGTGTGCTTCGAAAAGGGAGGAGCCTCTCATAGCAGCACACATTTGCGTTTCTTCTTGGGCTCTGGGGGCTCCAGTGCAGCCAATATCGCCTCATCAAACACATTCTTTAGGCCTTTCTGTGGACACAAACACACAAGCACAGGCTCAATTGAAGGGAAAACGAACACACACACACACACACACACACAAAAAACGGTAGAGCGAGGGGGGAGATAAACAATAACAGCTTAAACAGAGGGAAAATAACTGGGTGAGAACAAAAGTAAGTAGCGAGTCATAAGACAGTGGAGAAAATGTGCAGTTGGGGACAACAACAAAAATTCAACAAATATGTAAAATATTTCAAAATTAGACGTGTGACAGCTGAAACCAAAAGGCAAGAAAACAAGAACGTGGAGGAAAAAGGGAGCGTGACCCCCCCCCCCCAACAACACAAAAGCAAAATGGAAAAGTGAGCATTTTCACATCACGCCGACCTGTTTGTCTTTGACTTCCCAGCCTCTGCTCATCCAGATCCCAAATATGTAAAACAAAAATCACCACAACTTAGGTGTTCTCTCAGAGTTGAATGTGTTCTCTCTCTGAGTAGAGCTGCTTACAGCGTGAGCTTGGTCATGTGAAGTAACCAGAGCTGTACTGTGCAGTGAACCAGTGAACCCCTCGGCGCTGTTTAACTCACTCTATTAACGCGACTACATTCTGTGACAAAGCACTGGAAAAAGAAAGAGAGCGAGAGAGGAGAGCAAGTTCACTTGTCCTTTATTCATTCACTTCACAGGTAATTTCACATAAATATAGCTTCTTTTTTTTTTTCTTCTTTTTTTAATCTGGACTTTCAAGACAGCAGGATGTGCACCACAGGTAATGGCTCGTGTGTCATATGTAAAGAACGTTCGGACCAAACAAGTCAGGAAGAAAGCGTTTTTCAGGAGATACGTGTAGCTTAGCTATGAACCAGAGCAATAAGACGGGACTATCATGTAGCAAACAGGGATGACGTCATTAAGTGCAAAACCATCCGGGGTGAAAAAAGGTGAGTCAGACGCCAAACACCCTCTGTTTAAAATGTCCATTCACACTGGATTTTAGCATGAGGATACTGTAACAGTCACATTCCACAGTACTCCCATTTTACAGTAAAAAACTGTTAATGGAGATTACAGTCTGAACACCGAGTATGATGGCAACCAAACAGCTGACAGTATCATACTGTAAAGCACAGTACTGTAATACTTTTTACAGTAATACACTGCTGTTGTAGATTACAGTAGCTACACTGTAGAATAACAGCTTCAGACTGTTGCAGCCAGTAGTTTACTGTAATTTAACAGCACCCTGTTAGTGGGGATGTTGTCAAGATGGCCAAACACTTCCTATATATGACTCACGTACATGAAAGTATGAAACCATAGTCACAATTCCCAAGTTCTGTGTAATCAGGGTACAACAGTATCAACAGTAATACAAACTATACATTCAAATGGAAGCTCTGTTTAGTGTTGGGATCAACCTCAGTGAGGAGCCAAACCCTCCCCGCATGAACTACTACTACAATACAGAGGGGAACGGCTGACTAAAACAATGGCCACATCCCAAATGACATCCTACATCCTCAGTGACACACCGCTCTACTGTTGGCCAGGGGCCAATTAATAAGCACGGGGCCCAAGGAGCAGAACTAGGAATAACACAGCGGTGAAGTTAGGGCTGGTACTTTCAGGCTATGCATCAATATATGATATCTATCTCAATATTTTCATATTTTCTCTAAAATAACTGTTTGGTGGACCTACTGACGGACTTATTGAGTGAATGGGACATTGCATCCACCCAAAGGTCGCTTACATCTTGAAATCAGTTCTTAAACCGAGAAGCTTAACGCCAACGCAAGTTTAAAGCCGGCAGCTTAACAATATTACGGGGCAATTTGTTTGCAATCAAATCATTTACTACATCCCACGTAGAACAGGTCGCCATGCATCGAGTATATTCGATACATTGCTCACCTCTAGGTGAAGATTCATGATGTAAAACAAAGTCGGCCTAAATCCCTCCAGAGGTAAGATGTGACATACAATAGCACACCAAACAGACCAAATGTCAGCAGTTGCAGGTGAGAAAAGGCAACGAGTGAAGTCATTGAAGTGATGAGGGGCCACGAGTCAGAGAATCAGCACATGAGACAAAGACAAGTTGTAGTGCACTCTCAATACAGAGCAGGGGTTAGATGAGCTGGGATTGGTCCACATTGCAAAAGCAGCACATGTAAATACATTGAGAGAGGAAAGGAGGGAGAGGAGGTGAATGAATGGAAAATGCCAAAAATAGTGGCGATCGGAGGAGATGAGAGCGGTGGCACAGAGGAGGGTTAAAATATACAGCAATTCCCCTTTCTCTGCGTCTCAGGAGGCTCGAGGGCAGCTAGGATAGCTTCATCAAACACATTCTTCAGCCCTCGCTACAGCGGGAGGAGAGGGAAGAGAACAACAGCACAGTTAGCACAGAAACACAGAGAGAGGAGGAGGAGGAGAAGGAGGAGAGGAACGTGGCAGAGCGAGGAGGAAAGTGTTTGTGTGAAATGCAGCGAGACGGTACGAGAGTCACAGGACGAGACGGCGGCGAGCTGATGAGCGTTCAAAGAGAGGCAGAGAGGCGCTGAACGGCGGGGCTACGGACAGAGCGCCGAGATCCCTCACGGGAAACAGGAAATGACATCAGCAGCTATGCAACAGTTGTGCCAGGGAGGGAAGGAGGAAGGAAGGGGCGGAGCAGAGGGGTGGGGGCTCCACCTCGATCCCATCAACACTATTGTTCTGTGCTCACTTCCCTCCTCCTGTTTCTAACAGACATGTTCTCCATTGAGCAGATAAACGCAGGAAAGCACCGACTGATTTATCAATCAGACAATCCAGCACAAGTACTACGTACCACAATGCTAATGGTACTAATGGTAATTGATGTCGTCTACTCTTGGACTTAAACATTTCCACTAATAGCATAGAATTCATTAGATCTAGTCACACTTTGATATGACTTCATATTGTAAACATTGTGAGCAGAAATTCATTTGCAAATCTCAGCCAACCGATTATGGAAACTGTATCTGACGGCTTTATTTGGTACTAAAATCAGTTACGTGCACCGTGCATGTGGAGCTCAGGGTAACCTGAACAGCTCCATCTTTTACATTCAGTATAACTGTTAGACCTGTGTAAGATAGACAGATCATTTGTTTTCACGGACGGCTGAATGGTGCGTCACTTTAAATGTTGTCGCCGCAAGGAATTGTGGGGCGGCATTATCTTCTTTCCTTTGGTAAAGGAAGGTCCAGTGTTTCCTATGCTAAAGGAGCTAATAAAGGAAGCATTGAAGCACCTTTCCTTAACATTCAGAGAACTCAAACAGCTCTGATCATGGCGGCCACTTAGACACTTCTGGTCATTTCACTGAGTGAGGAACCTTCCAAAGCAAAAAGGACTTTTCCACTGCAGCCCGGGTGTAGGGAGCAGATCCCAGGACAGGGCCCACGACCCACATCTACTGGCAGATTTCGAGGAAAAAAGTCAAAAAAAGAGACCAGATCAGGGTCACTCCCACTGGACCTTTGTTTTGGAGAGGTTTGTAGATCACACGTGGACTGACACTTCCTCACAAGAAACCCTACGATACTCCACTCTGAAGTTACAGATTCTACCACACACTCAACACACAGAAACCAGGAAGCACTCCGGTCTGAAGAAAGCTCTTAACCATACGAGAAACATCTGGTGATCTATAATTAGCAACATCCTCTAGAACTAATCCAGCATGCACAGGCCTGGGGGACAATGTTCCTCTTTCCTCCTTTTTCTTAGTTCTTGCCTTTGAGACGTGAATCGTGTGTATCCATAAGTGTATGTATCCATATATATATATATATATATATATATATGTGTGTGTGTGTGTGACAGTATATATTCATATACATTACCTGTGTGAGGGCTGAACACTCCACGTATTTCACAGCCTTTAGGTCTCTCGCCAGCTTCTCGGCCGTCTCTGGAGTGATGGGCTTCTGCTTGTTCTTGGCCAGCTTCTCTATAGTGGACGGGTCATCCCGCAAGTCGATCTGGGTCCCAACTAGCAGGAATGGGGTCTTTGGACAATGGTGGGTAATCTCTGGAACCCACTGGATACACAAAACACAGGGTCACGGGACAGCCGACACGCTGCGTCTCAATCATTGAACATCGGGCTTTTCATTAGTGAGCTTTCCTCCACACCGACTCAGGTTTGATCAGCCGTCAGTGGAGGTCACAATGTTCAGATCCAACACAAAAATAGAGTCTTTCTGAAATGATTAGAAACTACAGCTGTTCAAATATCCATTTCATTGTTATTATTAACGTTAATGTTCTTGAAGTGTGCGCCGTGCAGCTACGTTATCTAGAAGAATAGAAGATTCTGTACGTCACAACGTAGTGGGGAAAAGACCAGTGGCAGGAGAATGAAGCATGGAGGGTTTGACTTGCCTTTTCTTTGACGTTTTCAAAGGAGGAGGGGGACACGACGGAGAAACAGACGAGGAACACGTCTGTCTGGGGATAACTCAGAGGGCGTAACCTGTCGTAGTCTTCCTGACCTAGAGACACCACATACACACACGTTTACCTCTCACTGTCTGGCCATCATGTGGATTATAATCATCATCGTTACAGAACAAAGCGGGGGAACTCTGCTGGCAGAGTGATGCACAGCACCAGAACCACAGGGCACCTTCAGGTACAGCTTCAGGGCTGATTCTCTTCTTTTGCTATCACAATATATATTTATCCAACCAATGTGTTTATGACTGAAGTGTTTACTACCCCAGAGTAACACTGTGGGGTAGTAAACACTTCAGTAATATTTAGGCTATATACTACTTAACAATACATCATAGTTTATTAGTTGGATTATATTTAGTATAAAGAATCATAAATAATCAAAATCTTGGTAGCCTTACTAGTAACTGACATTGTCAAATAAATGTAGTCAAAAGAACAATATTTCTCTCTGAGATGTAGTGGACTAGAAGTATAAAGTTACATAAAATGGAAATACCCACATAAAGTACAAGTATCTCAGAATTGCATTAAAGTACAGTACTTGAGTATCCTAAATGTACTTAGTTACATCCCACCACTGCTACAAAAAGAGCTACATTGTTCACAATGATCACGTGAGTCTTCATAGATCTAGCCTCTTCATTTTGCTCTCAAAGTGATTTATTTAACTTTAAAATACTATTGTGTTTTTTCCCCCGTGAGAGGGTCCGAGGTCCACATGCAGAGTCTCACATAATCCTGAACACACACCCTACGCCCACAAGAGATACATTGTGGATGGAAGATAAAGGAAGAGAATTTTTTTTCCATGATTTCCATTCAAAGTCACATAAACACTTGACAGCAAATGTATATAATCATGACAATGTCTTGTTAGGAAACAGTTCCATGAACTGGATGAACAGAACTGTTGGAAGAAGAAAGACATACCTGCTGTATCAAACAAGCCCAGAGTGTAGGGCTCTCCTCCGATCATTACAGTTACAGCATAGTTATCAAACACCTGCAACGGACCACAAACAGTGAATGATGTATACATCTTATTCCCACAAGGGAGGACAGATAAGGTGTTGTTAAAATGTGCATATTCAATACATTTCAAACTGACTCAGGTTCTAGGTGATACGGCACAAAGCTGTCTAAGATTTGATCACACAGCAGGGGGTCAACTATGGTTAAGCAACACAAATCTTAAATATTAGTGAATTGTGCAGCAAGCTAACAGCCAGAAACATTAACAATATGAAATGGACTTACTGCTGAATTCATTTGATCACATGACAAACAGAGCTACACAGGTAGAGCATAGGAATCCCCACTCACCGTAGGAACGTATTCAGAGGGGAACTTGTTTGTGGTGTAGGAGATGAGCAGGCAGGTTTTACCCACCGCACCGTCCCCAACGACAACACACTTGATGGTCTGCATAGCTGCGTTTAACAGTCGTCGCTGCTCATTCAAGATGTGGGAGAGAAAAACAAATAGAGGGAAACTTCATTAGTCGATGGCACTGCTTATTGCATTTAACATGTTCTCTGTTTCCTGCCCAGGCACCACGGACGTGACTTAGCTTATAGCTAACTGTGGTACCGCTAACAAGCTGCGCACTGGCTCTGTCGAATGGATGAGTTGGCTTTGCTAACTGTAAAGTCAGCCCGACCGAAGGTAAAATAAACTATTTGAAGTCAGTTTAGCTGTAGAAGCGTTGCAAACCATGTTGATTTATTTTGGGGGGGGACATTAAGCAGCTGCGTTGGACAGCATGGACATGTTATGTCAACAGGACATACAGGAGGGGGGGGACCAATAATCTGGGGGAGACCTTGGAAAGCTCAACACCAGATGGCATTTTCATTAATGTCAATGACAAACTGTTGGTAAAAGCACTTTTCGATAAAATTGTAGCCTGGCCTAAATCTGAAAATTGAGGGGACCCAAGTCCAAGACCCTGGGGAGATAACCCCGTCCAGTCACAGATCAATAACCTAACCTCTAGTCAATGGTAGGGTCCAGATGTCCAAATGAGGTTTTATAATTTAGGAGACTGAAGGATGATGTAGACCCACAGCTGGAGAAATGACACTGTAGAAATATGCTTCACACAACGCCATTAAACATCCTGTGGCTGTGCTAGCGTAGAATTATGGAAAAACACCAGATTGGGGTTTGACTCCTTTCCACTCAATTTTCCAAGAAACAGAGTGGAAATCAAATCATACTGGTGTTAGTCTGACTCTAGTATTGAAAGGTGTCATGGAACAACAGATTAGGGCCGTCATGAAAGGACGTTGGAATATTCGTTGTTAAAAAATACATAGAAATTCAAACTATTCAAATATCTATCGTTGCGCATTTTGTCCTTGACACCGTTTGCTAACTGGTCGCAGCGCTCCACTTTGAGCTGAACTTTTAAACTTATCGATATGATACCTCCTCATTTCACAACACATATCCAAATGAGGTGGCAGCTGGCTGCAGGGAGATCACAAGGAGATCGCCCCAAAGCTTCCTACTTGCTGTTGGCTGTATCGTATGTCATTTCTGCTAAATATCACAATATAAATCAGGATTTTCACTAGTGCATACAATGACCTGCTGGGGGAAAATAGTGGCGACTAGTGGAGACTCCTAATTCTCTAGGTTGGTGCTTAGCTAGCGTTATCTAGTGAACAGCTGATAATGCTAGCAAGCTACGGTCACTTAACGGTACTAGACAGACAGCTTGGGTTGCCCCCGGCCGCCAACCGCAAAACAGACATACAGTGGGGGATAAAAGCAGTCGTCCTGCCGACTCTTTGCTTCTCACACACCAACAAGCAGCAAGTGACAGTCAAGCTTTCGTACAATAAGCTCCGCTTCATTGGATGCAAGGCACCTTACATCAACAGGGCAGAGGCAAGTTGCTATAAAAAAACAGTAAGAAAGTAGGAAATGCTTGAATGTCCGGCCATCCAGCAGACAGCTCTGATAGTGTTCCGTTTGAAATATTGACAGGCCAACCACAGATCATAGGATCCTCTGCTAATATTTTACTGGATTTTATATTTACAAATAACAATGCATTAAAAATAGGGTCACAACTTGTCAATATGTTCACGATTAAGTTCAATGCTGCTGAGGTGGCAAAAAGCTCACCGAGTTGAACCAGACACACAATGCAGTTCACAAGTGAAGCTGCTTCACTGCTCAGCTCTCTACTGAGCAGCAGACCAGTGAGCCCAGTGACTAAAGACATGGCTGGAACTGGAATCTGAGCACTTAGTAGCACACAGAGAAACTACTCTAAAAGTAACTGTGAACTCAAGGCCTTCATCAGAATCCTAACAGCAACATGGTCGTTTTTTTAAGTTTGCCCTTCACTTGCACCCTAACAAGTACCTTCCCTACAAGAAACCATAACAGGCCTTTTTCACACCACAGTTTGACTTATCATGGTATGAAAAGCACAGGTGTTACTAATGACATTAACGATGGCTTTGTTCTATTCCCGTGTTCCAGAAAGCCATGACAGTGTGACAGTGAGCCGGCAAGAACCGTACTAAGGATCCCCGAAAACTAAAGCAGCTACATAGAATTCAGTTAAAGCATCAAACCAGCTGCTTATCTTTTTAATAATAGTACATTGATTGTTTTTAAGTTTTGCACTGCTGGACAGAAAAACTAATCATCTGAAAATCAGTTGGAAACAGCCATTTTTCACCATTTATAAATAATGATTAATCGAGAAAATAATCTGCATATTACTTGATGATGAAAATCTTTAGTTGCAGCCTGCATTCATGCATTTGTCCCATGTTAAAAACCCTTCAATAAAAAAAGGCCAACAAGACCAGAGAAACAACAAACAATAAAAGTTGAGCATGGGTCATTGTCTGTAACAATGTGATGCATCGTGGAGCATTGTGCATTTAGAGACAACGCGCTATATGTAGTATGTGGAGCACAGCATTCCCCTGTTCCTCCTCCACACGGTACAGTATGTCAGTGCCAAGCCACTGCAGAGCTCTGCACCACGGGGCGGGGCGGCGTCCGTCACTGAATGCAAATTGTATTTAATTCTTCTTCTCCTGTTGTGGAGTAATCTGATTAGTCCCAGTATGTTCCTGGTGGGAGCTGGGACAGGAAGCAGAGGGGCATTTCTTATGACCTACTTCAAACAGCTCTTTTCTTAAATAAGGTCAAAACTCCAGACTTCTGTCAAAAGTGTCCAATGTTGCTAACCGCTAACAACAAACTATTTCCCCCAATAAATGTTTTCTGTATTAACCGCAAGGCAAAAATGAAATCATAACAAGAAACACCTGGTCAAGAAGTACAACGTTTTCCTGTACCAGACATTGTGGTAGAGTACTAAACAAAAAAATGAGATTAAAGCATAGAGCTGCTTCTGGTAATGGCCACCTAATAGATTACGCTCGTGCGGGCGGCCCAGATGGAGGCGCAGACCCAACAGCTTGCAACCTTGAGTAAAGGCCCGTTTCTTTAATGCTTC
The DNA here is from genome assembly GCF_050575085.1 of Anarhichas minor. Classification (NCBI taxonomy): domain Eukaryota; kingdom Metazoa; phylum Chordata; class Actinopteri; order Perciformes; family Anarhichadidae; genus Anarhichas; species Anarhichas minor. The sequence goes on along the minus strand of NW_027466469.1, from coordinate 4,031,313 downwards.
AGAGAGGTTTCCACCTCTGTAGACTAAACTGTGCAGCGACGAAGGGAAAATATACATGTGAAAAGGTTACAGCCCGCCACTAGACACAATTAATAAAACAGGGCATTTGCACAGCAGACTTTGATATGAAGACAAGCTCACTACGTGAAGTCCAAAATCCTCTATGTGCAAAGAATGAAGACACAGGATGTGTAATATCGCTGGGCTCATCTGTCTGTTACAGTCGAGGCTTTGTTTGCTTCCAGACAGTAAGCCGTTACGCGTAACTTCCAGAACTGTGTTCAAAATATGACGGGCCGGTGTGATTGCTGATGTGTGATTATAATGGGACATTCTGCAGGACAAGTGGAGCTGTGGAGGTCCCTTTGCAGGCGTTCAGACTCCACTACTACTGAGAACCCTTGAACCTTTTCAAGCTGGGAACAGGGCAACAGACAGCGACCAAAGTGGGAACTTGAGTTACAATTTCACCTGGTCGCATTCACGCGAGTGCATGATGATGACCATTATTGATGATCGTTGATAACCCATGCAGCAGCATAGATATCGCCTGCTGTCTGTTATAGCCTCAACTCCTTTCTTGGCTGATTCCAATTTTTTTATTGTATTCTGAATTGTGGACTTTGGTCCATTGTGATTTTCTTTCTAAGAACGATAATTTACAACACAGCTCCAGACTGACTTCCTTTTCCCCATCCTCCCAGAACCGTCCTGAAAAATAATTATAACCGTCCCGAAGTCCGTGTACAATGTTAACTTATTGTCATCTATAGTGGTTATTTGAATAACGCACACAATTTGAATGATAAGTATATAAATGATTATACTTGCTTTGATTTTCAAAACAAGTAGTTTTAATTGTATATTGTAAGCTGCTTAGAGCTCATCAAGTTAAACAGGTCATCAGTCCTTTCTAATATCTTGTTTGTATTGCTTTGAAAACATATCCTTCAAATAACTATATGTATTCAAGTTTCTCGCCAAAAAAAACAACTTTATGAGATTACATTTAAAGACGTCATGATGGCATTATAATAATAAAGTAACTTTTTTTCAAATCACATATCAAATCGCAATCTTTGTCTAAATAAAGAGGATAATTTTCATACATCATTCACCCTTGTAGACATTACTTCTACTGGTTTGTTGTAGCGTCTGAATGAAGAGGAGGTGGTAAAATGCAGTAAACTTCCAACAAGCAAGAGAAGTTTGCAATTACAAAGAATGCATCCAAACTGTCTAGATGCAAAGCAGCCATATTAAGTGTTGTTTTAATCACCTAACTTTAGATGGGCCCTTACTGGGTTGGGCAGTCGGATGATCTTCAACTTTCCAACATACAAAAAAATTATAATCAAAGAAAAGCTGTGCAAACCAATTGTTCGGCAAGGAAAAGCCCTGCCATTGTCTGGAGGAATCCTTTTACCACAGTATCACTGCCTGGCGATGGCCGTTACATCCACACAAGGATGCAGGCCAGCAGGCCGGCCTGAAGAGTAGTAGTGAAAGCAGCTGACATTCACAACATCATAAACTACTAAGATCAACTCTGTGAACTAAACACGGCGTCTAACGAGAAGTTTTGCAAGACTCAGATAAGCTCACCAGACCTGACCGGTGTGCATTTCGACTGTGAATGGAATAGCATTACTCCTACCAGCCACAGAAACACACATCACTGCATCCTCACAGCTTCATGGGGGCAGGTCGTGATTTATTAAACCTTTCCTCAATAGTTGGTCAAGCTTCCTGCTAAGTTCATCTGAAACAAAGATTTCAGCCTTAAAGAGGAGAATGCTGGTACATGTGGCCGTTTGATACTTGACACACGCAGACTCCAAGTCAAAGTGATAAATCCCAAGCAATGTATATTAATTTTCTATTGCATTAGTGTCCTCGTATTTCATGACACGTCTCAGTATGCAACTACGAGATCAAGCTGTATGTGTAACGTTAATGAAACATTACATAACAGGAACGTTTTGACATCGAACCGGAGAGACTGCTATTGCTAACAGCTCCCGTTAGAGCGGCTGTATTTTGGCCGCATCCTCGGCCTCAATCTGGCCTCATTTCCTGCCGGTTGTTTAAACGAACTCACGTAGCGGTCCCTCTTTTTTTACCCAGTCAATACTGTAAACCTTTGCCCTAGCACACCAACATTAACGTTACAATGTGCAACTGTTTTATAATCCGACACCATGCTTAGAATAAAAAAGTAACATCACGGAGCGTTTGTTACGCCCGTTTCATTCAGCTCGTTAACCAGCTAGCCGCTAGCTAGTAACCAGTTACATCTTTTGCAATTTACTGCTTTAGCGTTAATATTAGGCAAAGGGATAGAACATTCTCACAACGCTTAAATCGACAATACATTAGAAGTGAAATATTGCCGTCACACAGCCTGGAGAGTTTATTTGAAAGCCTAATGTTTAGACTGCCTGCTTGCTTTGCTAACTAACGGACTGTTCTTCAATTAGCTCGCCAAGCTAACAGGCTGAGCTAACCTTAGCGGCTGCTGTTGTTGAATGAGCTATTATAATTCGAAAGTCACAACTCATGTACAACAGATGCACAACATAGAGGACGTTGACACCATTTAACATAAAAACAAACCACAGATATAGCCCAATAGCAATAAGAAAATATTTTTTTCCGTACCGTATCCTCTATTTGTGTCTTTACGCCGGGCGTTGGCAGCTCCGCGCTAGGGGCTTCCCAGTCAACAGTACAGGGACACGTTGCGTGCGTAGTGCTGTACTACGTCATTACGTTAATCGATTGGGGTACAATCGGCCTACTTTTCTATAGCAATAAAGAAACAAGCAAGTAGCATAAATGTTTTATGTCTGTGGCCCAAGATAGAAGAATACAGGTCTTTTGTGGTAGTTATCTAAAACTACATTTCAACTTGTGGAAAAAAAACTAACTACAGCTAAATAGTGCAGTTTGGGGAAATAGCTTTTGATGTGACAAAGATACCCTCACTTTGCATGCAGAATAACACTCAAGCAATATGACCCCATCTCTATCTTTATCTTATTTTAGTCATTTCAAGCTCGGCAAATCTAACACATCCCAAAATGTCTCAATGCACAATTTAGACATGCTTGATTTTTGCTCTACTAGATTTGTTGAATTTAATTCATAAAGCAATCATCTTTAAGTCGTTTTACACTGTATCAAAAAGTATTATACTCCTTACCTCAGTTTCATTACACAAAATGTAAAAACTATAGAACGTCCTACAAAAAAAACAAAAGTTTTATCCATTTTCTTTCAAGTAAAAGTGCTTCAGTTTATATTGCATTTGGAGCTGTATGAGTTTGACCTACATAAACACATTGCAATAGTGCTTTCTGCCACTAGGGGGCACAGTAGCCAAATGATATGCATGCAAACAATTGTGATATTATTCACATTTAGTGAAATAAGTCAAAATACAAACAGCTGTAGGAAAAAAAAAAAAAAAGATTTATTCTCAAAACCACGTTAGAAATAAACACGTACAATATTCATGTTGTATAAACAAACATACTCAACACCAATTTGCAAAAACAAAACGAGGTTAACATTTCTTTCCAAGAAAGGTAAGATGTGTAGGCGTCGCCGCTGTCCTAGACGGTCACACTCTGCAGCAAGGTAATGTTGTCTCCTTTCAACATGACCCTCCCTGGGAGACACGAGGGGAACAAACAAGAGTGGAGGCGGATCAGAAGAGCGAGATGACGGATGTTAAGAGATACAAAGAGTCACTTCACTTTAGGACAAAGCACTGAGCGCACATCAAGTGTGCACAGACGACAGGGAACCGAGTGTCAGTAGAATGTTTCGTCTTCTCACAGCTCAGCTGTGTTCAGGAGGTAACGTACAAGCCAAAAAAGGGGCTTCAAGAAACAATATGCCAATATACCTATGCCATAGGTATTCAACCACCATCTACAGGCACGTTCAGCAACATAAAAAACACTTTCTACTTCCTGGGGTATTACTTGTTTTGGTTTGATAAGATGTCATTAGTTCATTCCCAAATTTATCTACAGTGGTTTTAATAATAACCATAATTTAATAACCATAGTCAGCTTGTGTGTTTTGCTTACTCTGAAACAGTGCCAGCACTGCAAAGTTTTGGGATAACAATTTTTTTTTCTTTTTTCAATTGTGATTTGGGGTGGCACGATACACATGTTTTCAGTTGAATTCATTGTCTCCGCAGCAGATATTTTGACTTGTCAGAACAGCAAACGCACAGGTGTAACAGATTGCACACACAACACACACTGGAACCGGCTCACCTAAATGGAATGCAGATGTTTAATGTTGAAAAATCACCTGTGACAGTGTCAAGTGTGCCGACATTCACGTGTACAAATCAGTGCTAAACACAGGGACAAAGCTACAAAACGCATCAAAATGTATTTATTACCCAGCGGCTTCCTGTTCTTGGTCTTCATGTGGACCTCCTCGGCATCATCTAGGACCAGGTTCATGTACTCATCAAAACCCTTAAGACAGAGAGGGAACCGTTATGCATGAACATTTTCATATTCTTATCCTAAATCCCTCATATTTGTCCATGAGGCTTGATCACATTACATTCAACAACTGCACAAATTCGTCGTAAATTGCTTGTTTCAACTTTATGAACCACCGGTTCATGAGGATGTGTGCGTTTATGAGATTTGATCATCAGCATTATGTACATAGTTCCACTTAGTTTGTGGGCAGATGTCATTCATAAACATTAACCCTGTGAGTAAAAACAAGTCATGCTGTATGACATCTGCAGATGATAGAAATGTGTACAAAAGAACAAATCTATCAGGCAGACCATAACCCTAACCATGGGAGGCAGTTAAATGCATCCAGTTTGTCAATTCTTTTTTATGATATTACTGAATAAATCCCCCCCTTACCACATTTGCCTTTGATTAAAAAAAGTATCCTTTCAATCATAAAAGTGTACATTTGTAGTTAGTTGTTGAGTAAGTATTGATAGTAAGTGTTATACACAGCGCCCGGTGTTTACAGCGAGGAGAGTTTGAACAGTCTGAACCAGGATACGGTTAGTGCACGGCGGATTCCCCGGTGTAAGCATCCGTTTGCCAGCTCTGATAAAGACAAAGCTAAAGCTAATTATTAAAACGAGAAGGGTAAGAAGTTATACTTTAGTTTTATACCGTTAATTTAACTGTAAACATTACATGATTGTATATACTAACAGAATGTTAGACAAAATGTGTCGGGCAGTGGACAGTTACACCAGAGAAGAAGTGGTTAGGCCACCATGTCACCACCACCACCTGCATGTAGCTTATTGCCAATAGACAGGGTTTTAGTGGTAAAAACAGGTCCAACAGAGAGACTTCTTCTCTAGTAGAACAAATAACTTGTGGACTCTAGTCCGAGTCTGATCACTGGTTGTTTTTCTTGTGTTTTTTGCATCTTGATGTCAATTATGTTAATCACCCTTTAACAACTTTCTCAGATTCTTCAACTTTAGTGTAGAATGTCCTCCAGACCCTTCAGCCTACTTACTGATCGTATTCAACGACTACACTACATAGTCCATCAGCCATGCGTTAATGAATAGACTGTGGGAATGAAGTTTTCCTTCACGTTTTACTACAGTTTGATGAAAATAGAAAAGAGCAAAAGGATAACTTACAATGATGCAGCCCTCTATCCGCATGTTCACCTGTTCATACAACCAGACCTGGATCCGTGAGCGCTGTGAATGAGAGATGAGAATTCCATTTTAACCATAAATCATACAAAACAAATCAGAATAAACTGTGGGGGAATAAAAGTTTAACTAAATACTTACATTTTGTAGATACCTGAAAATTAGGTTCTGATACATGGAGTCAAGGAAATTCAAGATTATAGAGCAAACACACACACGAGATAAACATGTTCACCATAAAGAGTGATTGCACATAACGTTAAAAGGCTTCCGATGACTTTTCAGACTTCTCCAGGCTGCAGCACGTTTAACATTAGAAAAACTGTGCTGAACCAGTCAATGTAATAAAACAACTTACTGACGCCACTTCACCTAAAACATATTTTTCATTAGATATCGAACCACTAATCCAAGCAACAATTCCTTTGTACATCAGAAAGCCTCACAGTAGAATACCGGAATAGTTGAATGCTGTTTGGCGTGCTATGGGTAACGTTTAGCAACGTAGCTTAGAGCGGCTATGTTTACTAACTGGTTCTTTGAATGAATGCACTCCAAATAACCATAATTAATTCCCACGGTGTTTTAAACTAATAACATGTTTTCAATAAGTCGTTATCTAATCATATAGCTCTGCTAAAACTCGCTCCTCGTTCACAACATGGGAAATTAATGACTAGCTAGCAAGCTAATGCGAACGGTTAGCCTAGCTGCTAAGCTACTGTAGCAAGATTTAACCGCGTCTTTAACACAAAAGGATACGATGGGCTGCACCATAACCTTCTGGACCTTCTGTCCTTGTCCTCTGTACGCCATTCTTCCAAGAAAATACCAGCGGTAGGTATTTATTTAAAAAATTGCACCGTTTTATTAGCGTGCACGTCAACGACACACTCACGTTGTGAGGTTGCTTTGCTATAATGGCGGTTATCTTCCGCGTGCTGGTGCCGGTTATAATAAAGACGTCGCATGGTTTGTAACAGCGCCCCTGCGGTAGGAGGTCACTACTGCACCCACATGTTGCTCCACAGACAGGCATTTACATGTGTGCACGTGCATACAGACAGTATTAACGTGTGCACGCGCATACATTTACTTTGGAAAGCTATTGACAAAAAATGGAAAAAATAATCTATTCACAACGCATGATATAATAGCTACTGCTTTAGCAAATATATTTATTTATATATATACCTATATATTTTTTTTCTTTTTGTTGTCATTTACATGACTTCAAAAACAAATGTTGGTAATCGTAAGCATTGAGAGCAGCCTCTTGCTGGCTGTCATGGTGCACTGTCTGGACAATCAAAGCAAAACTATCAGTTTTACCCAAAATATGTCTTTGCTGCATTTATGATGTCCAGCACTCTAAATGTCTACATCCACACACTCATTTAAACTGTTTCGCAAATGTTCATTTTCAGATAATACGCTTTGTGGGTAGAAGGGCAATAGGCACTGTCAAAATCTATCATCAGCACGGTCAGCACCTAATATCCACTTTTAAAAATTGGCCATGGCCAGATTAACCCACCAGGTGGCCCCATGGGAAAGAAGAAAAAAAGCACTGTTATAGCTGCCTCTCATCCACCAATGCTGCCACCACCAATGAACAGCATTGTTCCCTCAGTGCTTGAACTTGAACTCACACTAATACATTCTGCTGTAGCTGAATGGGAGCAAATCCTTGCAGCCGAGTCCCAGAATCAAATGGAAAGCTTGAAACCAGAAGAGTGGAGGCCGTTACAGCGGCACAATAATGGCGATGGTTTTTTGGAATGATATTGCCGTAATGTTTAGCGGTCCACATACACTTTTCTGTGTATATGTTTGGTATTAACCTCTGAAGAGCTGTAATGAGCAGGGACTCTAACACTGCATCATGTTTTAATGCCACTGAATTCAAACATTCTGCTCCCATCTTTGCAAGTTCCAGAAGTTAATTTCTAGTTTTGCAATTTTGCAAAAACATGACTTTTCAAGTGTGAAAAGGTTTCCGGTCACTCAACTTAACGTTTTTCTCCTCAGATCGCATGACTGACAAAGCGTAAGCTGATAGGACAGACGCACAATTGATTATGCTCAGCCCCCCCCCCCCCCCCCCCCCCCATGTGAATGTAGCCCAGCTTCAAATTAGAGGAGAGAGAGGAGGTCAAATTTCATACATTCAGATTAAACGGTTTCCAAAGCTAAATATTTCAGTGCTATCTGCTTAATGGTGTCCTTCAATTTCACCATGGTTCGTTATTGTTGAGTTTTCACAATTAGGTATTCAGTTGCTTTTAACATTCCAATCCGTACGGCCCTCCGTAGCTTCCATTCCACTGAAAAGCTCATGAGCAACAAGCTGAAAAGTCCTCCTTTAATTTATACATGCTTTTAAGTTGTTGCTTTTTTTAAACCCGTAATACTGATATGTGACATTTTATGTAAAATATAAATATGGATTAATAAATTGGAGTGAAATACTATGGACATGAGCGCAAAACGTGAAACAAAATGAAAATCTGGAAATGAAACTTTGCAGCGCTTGAACATCAGAGAAGTGCACACAACGAAGAGTCCACGACAGCTTCCTTTTCCTTCTTGTCGTTTCCATCTCTGATAAACGCAATGAAAAAAAAATGGTGTTGCATGTTATCAAAAGTTCAAATCAAGCACACAAAAAAAGTCCCTTCACTTAATGCTACATGTTGCGTCAGATAAGAAATGACTCATGTGGGTGTTTCAATTCACTAGAGGTGTGATGAAAAAAAAAAGTCTTCTTTAGTTTGCAAATAGGAATAACAATTATAATACAAAATATAGTTCTTTATTTTTTCAATACAATGTTTTATTATATTCCAAAATGTCCCATTCAGCAGTTGACGCCTCTAGAGGGCGCTGCGTCACATGTCAAACGCACAGCAGGCAGCGGACCAGCATGCTGACAGAACATCTGAACTCTGGTGAAGTTGACAGCAGCTTCTCCGGAAGATGAACGGAAAAATATCCTACACATATTTAAGATTAAACCTCTAGAAAAAAAAACACAACTCTCTCTTCATTTTTAATCTCTGAAGAAAAAACAAAACACCGCAGCCCCAACACTCCCGCCGCTCCCGTGCCAAGAAGAAGGCCTTGGAAGTCTGGTTGCCAGACACTCCATAACAATCAGCCTGCATCCAACCATAATTGGCCAAGGTATTCCCTCTTGATATTTATAGATGGTATTAAAGCAGGATTGGCAATTTCTCTGTTGCGCACAATATACCTGTAACATGATGCGCCGAGTCAGGGGGGGGGGGGGACAGCCTTGAGGGGGGGGGGGGGGGGGGGGCAGCCTTGAGTGTGCAGTTAACAATAGTATTAATAACATACAACACAGCCCCCCCCAGAGGAGAAAGTACGACGGAAATTAGCTGCCGAGGACAGACGAGAGTCCGCAAGTGGGGAGAGGAAAGAGAAGACGCAAGGAGCCTCGGTGGCGCAGGCCGAGGTGTCGCCTTTCGGGGGTTAGGATGGAGATAGGGGGGGGGGGGGGCGGCAGGGACCCCAACTTAAAAGGCAGGGCCGGCCGGTGGCGTGCGTCGCTCATCGGGCATCGCTGTCAAGTGCCACATGCTTGTCTTTGCACTATGGGGGGTGGGGATGCTTGCATTCTCAAGGAGGACCGAGAGACGGGAGACACCGCGGTCACTGCTGCAGCTGGCCGCCAGAGAGGCCCCCAGCGGCTAAGAGGTCAAGGTCATGTGGGCATCTTCTGATCTGCCAGCAAAGGGACACTGGTCATAATGATTCAGAAGGATGAAACAAGTTAAAATGATACTGTAAGACACCGCTGGAATATTCTATAAATAGGAAACGTTGCACACGCACACCCAAGCAGGATACCCTGCCACTACTTGCCGTGTGTGTGTGTTTATTTATTCTTTTGCGATCTTTCCTTCAATTTCCACGCCTGTCTTTTCCTACCCCTCTCTTCCCTCGCCCGACCTGGCCTGAAAGGAATTGCCCCGGTTAGATCAACCTCCTCCCGGCATCACTTCCTGTTCCTGTTAGTGGTGATTGTTCTGAAGGGGAAGGGAAGGCAGACGGGATGGGGAAAAGGGGACGGAGGGCAGTGGTGGGGGGGTTCTTTGTTTCACTATCTGCCTCACCTGCCTGCCCCCCCCCCCCCCCCCCCCCCCCCCCCAGCCCCCACCTGACAGGCTTGACCCCTGCAGGCCCATGGCAGAGCCAGCCAGACGACCCGCTGGCTGTCTGTTTCCTGTCTCGCTGACTGACAGGATATTTGTAGCGTGCTCGGAACACAGTTTGAGTTAGACTGCTAGTCTGAGCTAATGTTGTCCTTTTTCATTCACAGTTTAAGCTCATATTTCTTTATATTACTTATTATTAGATGCAAGAATAAAATTCTAGGGCAACGTGTTTATTCTTATGGGAATGAGAGGTTACATTGAAAGATACAATGTGCAACGACTTTGCCTTTCGGCAAGAGGAATGTTGTTATGTTATGGTGCGGATCCATTTGAACCGCGAGGTCGGAATTTGCACATTCCCAGTCGGAGGTTTCAACCAACGACTGATAATAAGAAGTGGACGTAGTCATGGTGACGTCACCCATTGGTTCGTGGACTGCCATTATGAAGCCTTGATTCACCGTCACCTTTTTGTTTTTTTTGCAGCCAATGAACGAAAGTTACCATATTTGGAATGTGGAGGAGTGACGTAGAGACGCCGTATACGTCAGCGACCTGTCAATCACAGTAAGCCCGCCCTAAAGCATACTCTGCTTCATCGTCTATTATTTGACTCTAAATGGACCTCACTCTCCCCTAATGATGACGTCTTTACCTAACCCTGTCACCTACAAAATGACTTTCCTATACAACAAAACTGCACTCTGGATCATGTTTCCAGGGAAACGTATTTCCTCTTGGATTACGGTCAGTTTTACAGTTTGAAACACAAGGGTTAACGTTGTAAATTGAAACAGAACAAAAGAATGCTATTAAACTACTACCGACCTCGTCCTCGTGCAGAGTTCTGCAGACTCATTTAAGTCTTATTTGTAATACATCAAAAGCAAAAATAATCCACGGCAAAATTTTTTCCCTCGAAACCTAATTCACGACACGATTTCATTGTATGGGAACGTCTTTTTTAGGAGACAGGGCTGCTGCACGTGCAGATTAAACAAAAACAGTCTCACTTTAAACAAAGTGAATGTTTCTAACTATTGACAGCTTTAATCCAAAAAGCAGCAGCGTTTGCATATCTTTATCACTTGAGTGCCACAACACCCATTTTGGCCTCCCGATGCGTTTAGATGGACAAACTGTTAAAGTCAATGACTTTGAGTTGGAGCAGGTGGGGTTGTGGTGGCGGGTTGTTTCAACCCGTATGTGAACCTATTCACGCCCAGTGTGACGCACAGGTCGGCGTTTTGTTCCCTCCAGTCGATGGTATCACTCACGGACGTGATAGCAGTCAGTAAGAACAGGCATGATTACATGTATATTCCCTTCATTCAAAGCAGACAATCAAAAGGCTCTACCCTGGGAAGCAATTATAGAAGCATGTGTAATCGTGTTTTTTCTTTTTCTGTGCCCGAACTCATGGAGTCGATGTGAGTCATGACCTAATTATATCTTATGTTCTTCTTTAATGTACGGCCTTTATACGTCAGTAGATGCTGCAAAAACCAGGTTGTGGTTTGTGGCGTGTCGCCTCCATATTTACATGTATATTTAATTAGTTTACACTCAAAACATGTGTTATCATATAATGACCTAAAAATCCCAATTTTGTGTATTTTCCCGCTATCATTTCGTTTGATTTATGAAAATCGTTAAGATCCTTGACCTACTGGGAAAAAAGAAGACAAAAAAACATTATAAATAACACAGTCATCAAGTAACAAGCTGCTTTTTCTTTGTTAATTCATGCAAAGCACTCACGTGCTCGATGTAAGGTGGCACATGTGCTTGTCGGGAACAAAAGCGGATAGAGAGGTGAGGTCCGTTGTGGCCTGAGATGGAGCAAAGCCTGAGAGCTGCTGAGAATGTAACAAAGTTCTCCCTGTAAATTAAAGAAATAGTGTCGAATTCAAATTCATCCAACCGGTATGCTATTCTCTATGAATGCAGTAGTTCCCTGTAATGCTCAGTGCAGCTTTGGAAATGCTGCATACTGCAGTTGCTGTTAAAGCTGCAGTAGTTAACTCTTTTTAAAAAACAGCTTTTTGTCATATTTGTTCAAACAGTCACAATTTCCTTACAGTAGTAGATAAAATAGATAATCTGTGAGAACATCAGGTTCCTCTGCCTCCTTTTAGCGCTCCTAACTGGATTTGCATGATTCCACCGCGCCCAAAGGAAAACGACCAATCAGAGCCGAGGAGTCTCTAACGCAGCTGTCAATCACTGCCACGTGAAGCTGTTTCTGAAAACATTTGAGGTGAGAAATAAGCAATGGCGGTAAGAGAATCTTGATTCATATTTGATCAACCGCTGACCATAAACTGTATATAAGAAGTGGACGTAGTCATCGTGACGTCACCCATTGGTTTTGAAGCCTCAAGTTCGGCGATTTCGCCAACGCCATCTTGGAATACGGCTGTCGCCATGTTGTTTATTTCGCAAACCAATAAACGTAAGTAACCATATTTGAAATGAGGAGGAGTGACGTAGAGACTCCGTATACGGCTCTGGTAGCGGTAGTCATTTTCTCATAAACTTCCATACAATCTGACTTCTTTTTGCAACCAGAAGAGTCGCCCCCTGCTGGTCAGTAGAGAGAATGCAAGTTTTAAGACACTTTGGCTTCACTCGGCAGAATCGGAGGTTGACGCCTGGCGCTGCATAGTTTGACAGTTTGTAATTCACCAGCAGTGATTGAGAGCTGCTGTTAGAGACTCCTCGGCTTTGATTGGTTGTTTTTGTTCGGAAAAGGAGGAATTTTGCACGTGCCATTAGGGGCGCAAAAAAGGAGGCAGAAGAACCAAATGTTTCAACAGAGCATCTGTATCATGTACTGCTGTCAGGATATAGTGATAATTATGAGCAAATGCGATAAAAAGTAATTTCTTTATAAAAGCAACTTTAAGGGAAATCCACAAAACTACACATCCATAATTGGTGCGGTTGGGTTATCAAACCTGTTTGTTTTGGGAGGTGAATGTGTGTGTTTATAACGTCAACGTGCCTGTATAAGTTTGACCTCTGACCTTTGCTTTTTGAACGGGTAATACCAGAATCAGTGACAATCAATAAATGACATCGACCGGGGGGGATTGCCAGATTGGTCACATAAGCCACGCCAGGCCCTCGGCACAGCAGAGAGAGAGGAAGAAAAAAAAAAAATAGTTTCCAACTTGTTCACACTTTTTCTGTTAAACAATTCATTCAATAGCCACTGCCTCGGACTCGCTCATGTGGTTCTTATCTTGTTTTAACAGCACCGTCGAGATGCACAATACATTTATTTTCCCTCCAATTAACACGGTGAATAATACGCAGGTCCGATAAGGGCTTTTTGTTCCAAACAGTGTTTGTGAAACCGAGGAAATGTGGAGGCATTTTTCATTGTGAGGTTGTTTGGCTGCAACACTGGGGATCTGACGAACATGCCGGCCAGAGCTGCTCGAGAAGTGGCAGGGGTCAGTGAGCAGAGGCAGCGGGGCGGGGGGGGGTTTCATCGATAGATATCTTTTAACCCTTATTTGACCAGGAATATTTCCCATTGAGATTCAAAATCTCTTTTACGATAGATGGCAGCATAACACGTTTCACATAAAAGAACAAATAACAGACGTTAAACGTATCAGCAAAAAAAGTTCAAACAAACCGCAAATTACATCCAATAATGAATTAGCAGTGTTTCATAACAGGACAAGTACATTCAGTGGTAAAATAGTTTTATAATCTTCCATGCGTATGAAATTATCTAGTTAGCTTGAGGAATGACATTCATAATTTGTTAGCTACTGATTACTTTAGCGCACTCTTGACAGTGAGATCCTTATTGATTTAACAAACTTTCTAATGGCATGTATTACACATAGTTTATGTGCTGTTTGATAAGTTCTTTACTATTGATCAATGTAATGGGATCAATATTTGAAGATTCAGTGTGTAAAATTGAATAGTGCTTCTCCATTAACAGAAAAATAAATATATTATAATCCTGCTAATCGATTAATACCTCGTCATTTATTAAAGCTGAATTACTCACTGTTTTTAGTGAACAGTAGTCTCACTCACCACATGTAGACTATGGGTATAAGCCTGTTATTGGCCAGTGTGCATCGTTGCATCCTGGGCTCAGCGCCGCTCAACACGATTGTGATTCGTTTAAAGAAATACAAACAAACCACACTGTTTGTTCCCCCCTATACCAGAATGCTAATATGAGGAACCAGACCTGTCTTTATGGCTGACACAGGGCCCCGCAGCTTTTAACTGATTTGGTACACTCCAGATGCAGCAGCGTTTAGATGAAAAAAAACTGTCATATACCCACTTTGGCACACTGACAAAGCTGTTAACTAACAGTGAACATAGTGGAACATCTAGCGACTAAAGAGCCGTATTTCAGCTCATTGTTTTTTGCTTTTCTTCGGGTCTACAACTTTGCAGTTTTGGTTCACTCTCACCCTTCTCATCAACCCTGTTTCCAGCAGCAGCAGGCAGCTGTTTCTTGTGACTAATCTCTGGTAGACTGTGCGCTACCTACCTGTCAAGTACCAAATGACAGACAGGCAAAGTTATAAGGGACTTGCTGGTGAATATAGCAGAGCATTTAGCAGCTGAAGAGTTGGTTAGTTGGTGGAGACCAAAAACCGAGCTAAAATTGGACTTACATCGGTCAACAGAAACCCGACTCCAAAAGAAAAGACGTTGCCCTTAGTCTGCTGAATGTGTTTGCAATGGTTTATCGGCTATAGAGTCAGTGTTGTGCTTTCAGTTACTGCTTCTCAACTATGAGAATTTTTTGGTGTTCTTGAATTCATACCATTTGATACAACATACTGTGTTTTAATAATTCATTTTGGCCAAGGATTGTCAGAAAGCACATGAGTAAGTAGGATAATTTAAAGAGCACAGTCTCAAGTGTCTCTCCACACTTTAAAAACAAAAGAGAAATAAAATCAAAGCAATTTTTACACATCCCTTCAGACATTATATTCTTGTTTAAAACCTTGTGGTTTTTCTTGTTGTACAGCTCTGTGCTCAGTGTCTCCAGATCACAGCATAGAAGCCGGAGAGTAAAAAGAAAGAGAATGCATCAACTTTGTCCGAATCCTCAGGGAAATGGTTAAGAGATCCATATCAAAGTTTATACCAAAGTACATTCACTTTGAACATTGTAAAGGTTTCTGTGTTTTCACAGGGGATGGGAACTTTGGTCCAACTGCATTATTTCACTGCATTTCTATTCTCTATTCTCTATTCTCTATTTCTATTCTCTGCAAGTCGATCCTCAAAGCAGTTTGCATTATGAGAGAGTGGCCTCTTAGCCACCCCATCTGTTGGTGAATTCCATCCTAAAACTTTTAATTTGAAATAATTCTGTTGTATTTATGATTCACTGTGATCGTAAAAATGACATTCACAAACAATGAAACTGCAGTGTCAATTACGTTTTAAGGGATAATATTTTTTCTCGGATGACATTTGTTCTTGACATATCGCAATTACATTTTATCACAACACGGGACTTTCACCCAGGAGACAGCTGTTCGTGTCCCATGTGAAACCAAAAGTAGTGTACTTATTATTGCAAAAAAAATGTTCTTTTACTAAAACCTTACTGATTAGTTTTGTTGCCTAAACCTTATAGGTTAGGTTATACAGTTTCAAAATGGCAAAAGTGCCACAAGTGAGTTGACAGACACGTAAGTAGAAATATTTATCTGAAGCTTACTTTTGGTTCGGATGAAGCACAATGTCGTTGCCATGCCATGTCAAACATTTTATTCTGCCGACCAGGTTGGTGAGCGCCACGGGATTGGTCTCAAGATGATGTCATCGCTACAGAATCTCCATCAAACTTTTTTTCTTTTTTAAACTTATTAGCTAGTTTTGGATGTAAGTACTGGTAAGGTATCTGGGGGGGGTGGGATCCAGCTTCTATACTGAGAACTCATATTGTATGAGTAAGTATGTTTTGACTTCTCTGGTGCATATTTTTTACTCATGCTATGTATATTAAAATTACATATTTTCTATATTATGGTAGCAAGAAAAGAAAATGACCTGCACTGTCTCTAAGGACTATTATTGTATTCTAATTATTGATTAAAGATAGTTTCCAAATTAGAACAAATGAACAAAGGATGTTTCCCGCTGTCTCACTAGAAGCTCAGTATGAAGTGGGTTTCCAATTAACAATTGCTAAATTCATAGTCATGATATAGAAATATGTTGTGTGTGTATCTGATCTCGTTTTGTGAATGAAAAAAAAAACCATTCCTCACACTTTGAGTGAGTAATCAGTAACATCATGTGAAGTGGAGAGAAAATCCACTTCACCACACCATTCACAGCTTGGTGCAGCCAATCTGCTAAATGTGCAGATCTCAGGTTTATAGTCAAGATAAGGTAAGATAAACCTTTATTGATACCAGAGGAGAAGGCAAGGATAATTAGAGAGTTAAAAATAAAGAAAATGAGGAAAATAATTTATTACAAATAATTGTTTATGTCTGCTATTTGATGTAATTGTTCTATTAATGCATGGAGCTATACAATGCAGCTATCTCTAAATATTCTATTTCAAAACTTCCAGTTTGTAAATTTTGTCGCGGTGGATAGCAATGCCGTCATTCTCCCAATGTTACCCTCCTGCTCTAGCCCACTTATATTATATTCGGTTCATATTCTGATTCCATGTGAATGCAGCATTTCAATGACTGATGGTTAAAGTGACAGAGTATGACAAATAGCAGCGATTCTACTATTTAATCAGTGTACATCGGAATACTATATACTGTAATTAAATAATGATACTTGTCTGTACAAACAGGAGGCCAGCAGACTTGCAGCTTTATGTCCTTTTCACTGCAGCTATGTCACCAAAAGGAGCTGAACTACGAGTGGCTCAGTTATAGTCTGTAACGACAGTATAATTACAGCGGCAAATGTGTGAACAATGTAAGGGTTAATTTTACAGCCCATTATGTCAGTTATTCGGCACACCCTTTCTCCCATGCTTAGCCTACATTAAAACTATATTAATAAGTACCCAATAAGTACTTAATTTACCAAATTCACATTTTGCAAATATCTCATAATGTCTGATCAATTGAAAATACATGGTTTCATTTCACTATCAGCGCTGTTACTCCACTGTTCTTTGCTTGTTACCCAGTGATAATAATACTAATAATATTGCTGTACTTAATTATTAATTAGGTACTGAGTATATATTTTTTTAAAGCGCCAAGGGTCTCTTAACATGTTGCCCTCTTCCTTTGTACAAACATATATGTACCCCCATACACTAAATAATTAGGCTACACAGTAGATGATGGGCTATCATTTAAACTGTAGAAAAGTGTGGATAGTTAACCTACAGGACTGTATAACTCAGTTTCATGTTTTATCATTAATATGCCGAAACTTATCAGGGTTCGACAGCGACTCATTAAAAAAAAATAGCAACCAATTTTTGGCCTTTTTTGTTTGTGAACAAATCATTGGAATCAACAACAAATTAAGAGTAAAAATATAGACAAAAAAAATAAAATAAACAAATAAAATAAAATAATTAAAATGAAACAATAAATTTACATACATACACATCCCGTACTACAGAACGGCAGTGCATACCTACACACATACGCACAGTGGAAACCACTTTTTAATATATAAAATATATATATATTTCTCATATATATTAGACATTTGTCTGAAATTGTCCTAATTACCATATAAATTCTTGAGTTATGGCAGAAAAATCAGTCACTGTGACCTTTGACCCCCTGAGCAATTCTTTCAACCAATGTGACATTTGTGGCCTGACTTGTTAGTGCGCAGCGGCGGCTAAATAAGTTGCATTCCACTTGCAAGAGAGGATAGGGTATAGTGATTCATCTGTCTTCTCTGCTGCTGTCCGTCAACCTCACGTCTCACTCTGAGAGACGTGTGCGCTTCCAACCATGTTTGCCACATTAAGAGCAGGCGGCAACCTTCGAGTGAAGTGTCCTAAAACCTGCATTCTCTCTACTGACTAGCAGGGGGCGACTGCTCCGGTTGCAAGAAGAAGTCAAATTGTATAGAAGTCTATGAGAAGATGACTCTACTTCTCACTTGATTTATTACCTCAGTAAATGTTGTAAACATGAGTTTATGGTCTCAATCTCTAGTTTCAAGTCTTCTTCAATACAGCATGATGCTCATTTAGTAAATTATGGTTCATTTAGAGTCAAACAGACCATAAAGCAGAGTATGCTTTAGGGCGGGCTTACTGTGATTGACAGGTCGCTGACGCTACCAGAGCCGTATACGGCATCTCTACGTCACTCCTCCTCATTCCAAATATGGTCACTTCCGTTGATTGGTTGCAAAAAATACAACATGGCGACGGCCGCATTCCAAGATGGCGACAGCGAAATCGCCAAACTCGAGGCTTCTTTGTTATCGTCTCTTCACTCCAAACTGCCGGAAAAGTAGTCCAACTCGCAGCTCACGCTCCTTCACGTAGAACTGCTGGGGCTTGTTCTTCAGAAACATTGAATGAATTGCTGTTTTCTGAAAGCATTCTAGTCTATCGTACAACACATCTTAACAGTCTACATCCATGCTAGTATAGCTCAATGAGATTGCAGTGCTTTATGCTAACACGCTGATGTTTAGCAGGTATAATGTTTATCATGTTCACCAATTTAGTCTAGCACGTTAGCATGCTAACATTTGCTAACATCCTAGTAAAGATTACGATAAATTAACAGTCGACATCCACGCTAGTAACTCTCTACTATTAACACTACTAATCTTAAATTAGATATCAGTTGTTTATCAGTTGCAAATGTTGTTCCCTTTGGTCAAAGCCAGGCTAGCTGTTTCCACCTGTTTTAATGCTAAGCTAACCGTTTTTTAAAATATTGAATTATTTCTTTGAAGCTAACTGCTAAAAAAAACAGTATATCATAACACTTAATGCATAAGACCTTCTTGTACCTTTTTTGCATATGGTTCTTCTCTCAATCTACTTTTGAGAGAAGAACTATATGAATAGCAGCTGTAAGATGAGGAGCAGGAGATTCTTCAGCACACAGTCATGGCACAAGCACAAGGCCTCTGGTGCATTACAATGCTTCTCAAGTCGACCGGCCCTGTCAGTCCCCTGATTCATGATCCACGTTCTCCTCGTCTCTGCCAGATATCTGTGTCATTAGATGATGGGTTGTCCATAGTTTCTGGACACGGGCAGGCCGCAACAATGTCACCACACAGACTGTAATTCACTCAGGACAATGCCTGTTGTCCTCATGACCACTTGTCTCCGAGGACGAGGGCCTTGTTTCATATTACCGGAATCAAGGGCTGCGAGCGGATAAAAACCAACCTCCCCCTGCTGTGATGCCTGCGAGGGCTTTTATTTCATCTCAGAGAACTATTTTATCTTGCTTCCTGTTTTTATCTCCTCGTGAAACTGACACCTGCTCACACACACACACACACACACACACACATGGACAGACGGACACACACATTGGCAGCGGATCCCAATGAAGTGCCTAAATATGGTGTACAAAAGGTCTGCAGGGGACTGAAAGGAGAAGCGGAACAAAAAAACAAATAAGTAATGAAATTATAACAATACAGGAAGAGGGGGGAGATAGAGAGACAGAGAAAGGGAGAGAGAGAGAGAGAGAGTAGGGTTGCCACAATGGCGAGGAACAATCGCGCCGCGTCAATGGAAAAAGAGAGGTAGGGGGGAGGTGGGGGGGAGAGGGCTATCTGGACAATAGAGCCGGTGACAGGAGCACAATGGCTGCAGTGTTTTCAATTAGACATTATCTCATAGACAGAGTGGCAGGTCTCATTGTGCGAGGGGGCTATTTCAGGGCTGCCTTTGTGTGGGGCAGTGCCATATCCCCCCCCCTCGACCCTCAACTCCCTGAGTCCCCCCCTCCCGCACCCTCGCCCCCGCAGAGGCCCTGTTATCTTGTGTGCGACCGTGTGTATTTGTGCATGTGTGTGTCCGTCGATGCGGCGCAAGCCTTTTTCTGTGAGGCTTGTTATTTGCTTTCCATCAGAGGTGGGTAAAGTGTGGCCTGCAACGTGGGGCCAGAGCTGCAGTCAGATGGAGGGGGGGTGGGACGAGAGGCGGAAGCGTCGGTCGGTCAGGAGCATCCGACTCCCGTCATGCTGACCTGTTGTGTTCAGGTACACCCGTCGGGATCGCGTTCGCCGACACCGACCGAAACGCCCTCCGTGGGACTTTCTGTAGAGCGGCGTGCACATCGCTATCGACCCAATCAGGTCAATGCGGTCTCCGTATCTCTATGGGGGGATGTTTACGAAAAAGCACATCTCGCCTTCCGCTGCGCCGCACTGCTGCGTTCAGCGGATGAAAAAGGGTCGGAAAAGAAGAAGGTGTTGCGGTGTGCTTGCTTCTCAGAAATAATGCGAACGCTGCTTATCGGACGGGATGTCGACACCCTCACATAAACGCTTGTTTTCGATAGTCTCACCCAGACGCCCCAGTGCGGTTTGCTGTGTGTATGTGTTGTTTGTCATTTTGCCTATTTAGCATGTTGGTTAAGACGAGCTTGTTCTGTCTAAATTCAAACATAAAGAAGATCTGTCTTATCGCTGCGATATTGTGTCAGCTAAGCAGAATCATCTTTGAGGTTTTTCCACTGTTGGTGTTTATCTCAGTAGGGCCCTCCCTCCCTCTGTGTGTGCATGTTCAGGCTGGGGTGTCACGGGTCACACACTGTTGCAGGTAAAGACGGTTGCTATAAAACTATACTAAGAGCCTGGAAGCAAGAGGCTGAATCAAAAGCAAGATGTCTGTATAGTCAGCGCTTGTGCATTCGTGGAGCTTTTTTGTGGTTGTTGTAAATTAATTGCACTCAACAACCTACAACCTTGCACTCACGGTGTAATGTAGTTTACTGTGGAGGAACACAGAATGGGATGAAAACAGATGTAAGTGGGCATTATTTGTTGGTATTCAGCACAGAAACTTTACAAATTCACCAATCAATAGCACCATTAGCTTCATCGTGTCGCTGTTTGGATCGCGTTGAAGGACTCTATTTGTGCATCCATTCTGTCTTTCTCAGTAAGTCTAGGCTGCGTCTATCATTAGTGCTCGCTCATTCACACTCGGTACATGTGACGGTGCTCCCCGATACATGGGAGAAGAGAGAAGGTGGGGATTCAAAATTCACCCTGGAATCAGTTGAGAAAATCAGGAAAAAATTACTGACCTTGCAAATTCTTCATTTTACATGTTGTAAAAGGAGAGTGGACGATTCGTATTTTCACTGAAATCCACAAAAGTAAATATGAAGTCTGTTCAACACCTAAATCCTGTGAACATCTAATTGAGACGTAGCTAAAGGACACAGATTTAAAAACACTAACACAAATCTTGAAATAAAATATTACTTAACATGTCTTTAATTGAGCTTTTGCTAGGTCCTGCTGAGCAGTTGGAAGGAGATAAACATCTCTAAAATGTTACGTTTCTACGTGAAAACCTTGGGAGCTAACATTAGCAGGGTACGTTAGCACATCGTTCACTAGTGTTAGCACCTCTATGCTACGCTAGCTACTGAAGGTATTTTTGCTTTCTAATGATGACAGTGACTAAACACTTACCCAGCTTTACAGGAACAGTGGTCCTTAATTTCATTGTCTTCTGTCTGGATCTCCAGGTGATGTGGTGGTTCACTTTTACACGGTGATCTGTAGCTTTAGCTTCTATCTTTATCTTTATCTTTATCGTTTTTACATCCTGGATATTTCCGTCAAACCAGCCCAGTGTCATGGCAGAAATATTCAGTACATCTAACGTTCGTTTGGTTGCCTAAACATGACTGTATGTCATTATTTTAAACCCAACCATGATGTATTTCCTAAACTGAAGTGGTTTTGTGCCTAAACCTAACTTTAATTTTGTAGCATAATGTCGTCCCGAAAAAAAAGTTGTGCCGAGGGACACGAAAAGACAACAACGCACAATTTGTGTCGCTCAGCACGAAAACAATAGATTCCGTGATTATTTCACAAACTGCCCTCAGACTGTGTTGGTCAAACGCATATTGTAGATTCCTCTGTCTGCTTCCTGCTGAAATGAGGTTTTGCTGGGGAGATGAACACCAGTTCAAAGTCCTGTTCTTGTTGGGGTTGGGCTCCATGGCTCTGACAGCTTCACAGAGTAGCGTGGTGCTGTTCTTAGCGAGGGGTCAACTGATAACCATCAGCTTTACTCAGATTTATTTTTTTAATTAACAATTTATACATATTACCTTTGACATTGACAGCATATCCATATAATCTATGGATAACACGAAAACAATCTGGTTAAAATACATGCAAAAGTTGTGGAAAAGTCAAAACATTGGATTTGTATTTTACATTTATTACAACAATTATACATAAGTATACAAAACAGACCAATACCTGCCTTTTCTTGTTGCTGACAAAATAATTAATACACTAATCTTAATAAATAAGGATAACATGACAAGAATACAACAAGAAAACACCAACATTAAAACGATTATTGTAGATTTTACAAAAATCAAAGACACCACAGCCGTATCATGCTGTATTATTACTACAGTGAAAACAGAAGTGGCAAAGTCAAATACCATCAAGAGATCATATCTTCAGATACTGATCTGACAAAAGACATTGACTAGTTATTGTGAGCAAATCTGCTCTGAGTGACCACTGCTGCTGGAATCACTGACCCAAAACCTCCCCAGGCCTACTTCTCACTCCATCCTCCGGTGTTTCCCGCAGTTTATTTCCGTGCTCTGAACCAGTTCTGTGACCCAACAATCTCCATGTGCTTTGGTGAGGGGTCATTTTGTGAGGCGGTTTCAGTGGCTTCTCAGTCATCGCTGCCCATTAAGAGCGGCGCACAGGTTTTCACTCCGGCAGCAGCTAAATGATCATTGCCTGTGCTCTGGTTGTTTATCAGCGTTAATCAGCGAGATGAGCTGCTGCAGCGTTACGTACAAAATGCTGAAGGTGACCCTTTTGGGACGCTTTCTAAATGATGATATTACACCACATTGAAGCTCACATTTAAACAGCGTCGTGAATACTGAAACGACTGACTTTAAAAAATGTTATCAGACTATTTGCAGAGTTTTTAATCGTTGGCGCAGTCCATCACCTCAGCATCGATTTAATATTCAAACATTTGCTGGGTATCATCCAGGACGTGACTTGTTTGAGTGGTTTAGTGAGCGTACATATGTGTGTGTGTGTGTGTGTGTGTGTGTGTGTGTGTGTGTGTGTGTGTGTGTGTGTGTGAGGAGCAGAGAGAAGCGGCAGGTAGGCTGTGCCAGTCAGCAGCCCTCAGATAGAGCAGATATCTGAGTGGAGGCAGCAGTCGAGTGACCTGATTCCAATCTCTACCACCAGGATCTGACAACCCCAGAGAAGAGGGGCTAAGTGAGACACAGGAAGACAGCGTGGGTTGATCGACTTCGGTTGAGGTCGGGGGCTGTTATGACATGTTTTGCGCCTAGATTACGTTGGGCCGCTCAGGAACAGCAAGCCTCCAGCAACTGCCACTGCAGCCTGGAGAGGCTGGTGTGTTGGTGTGTGTGCAGTCCATGAAACACATATTTGCCCTCATAACATATACTTTCTGTTATTTGTCAGAAACCTCAGTTTCATTTCTGATGACTTGTCAGATGCAAGCAGATTGCAATGAGTGTAAATAAACTTCCCTCACTGTTAAACCATTAACTTAAAACATATGTTCAATGCAACATGTTGCCACTTTACTTTATATATTATGGTGACTTTTACAGTAATGTATAATGAGCTCTATTTCATGTAGCCTGCAGTACATAAATCCCCCCATATCTACTTTTTACCACATTTTCCTCTCATTTGTATATATTGCAAATATATACTTTAAATACGTTATATCAGCTGAGATGCAGATGGGTGACAGATGTCAGCATTGACGGCATTCTTTTACAAGATAGTCCCTCATCAGTTTTGATGATGGTGTTGGAGATCGCTGTCTATTGCACCAAAATGTACCAAACTTAAACTGTGTGGGGGCCAAAGCAAACCCTTCAGTGAGACTTTCTTCCCTCTGCATGAAGGAATCTGCATTCTGTATGTTTCTCTAAATGAATTAACGGGACAACAAATGTGTATTCATTCGCTGATAAAAATTGTCCCCAACAAATGCACTATCGCCTCCTGTTCGAGTAACGTTAGCTAAAAAGCACAGCGCTCAGCAGTTTATAATAAAACTATATCACGTTTTGTGATGTACAATTCTTATCTTTATTTTTTTTTTCAGGCATTTTTTTTTCATTAGATAGCAAGAGAAGTGACAGACGATGAGGGAGAGAGGGGAAATGATGTGTTACAATAACAGATAAGGTGAGGTAGAACATTATCTAAGGGCGTTGTAATTTCTAAATATTTGGCGACAATAACAAAATTATAGAATTACACAAGTTTTATTCTGTAAATGCATTTTATTTGGCCACTAGTGTCAGTACAACAAGCTGTACACATTACACTGGAATACAGTAATAGTATTACCATATAGAGGGCTGCAGGGGATGAGGTATTCCGGGCCAACCCTGGGAGTTAGCATCGCATTGATTCCCCAAAAAGCCAATGGGATTTTTTCCATTGACTTTTGGATTATTGCAGAAATTAAGCTCTAAGCTCGAAATTTAAGCTTAAACATAAGTTTATGATACTTACACGTTTTGTTCTGCAGGATAAACTTCACAATGAACACCACTTTTATGTTTGTTTTTAAGCGGAAATGCAATCGGCAGAAATCAAAAGCTAACGTTAGGCTGTAAACGAACTACAGAACGGTTGCATGAACGCGAGTACACACAAGACGCTGTGAAGGCGAATAAGTCGGCGTGATGATGTTTTGTAGTCTGCTGCAGCTGAAAACGAGGTCGATTAGAGCGGTGAGAGTGAACCGAAACAGTACATATGCAGGCCAAAAAAACCAATACAATGAGCTAAAAGAGGTTAAAATGTATCAGATTAACTGAGAATCACCTTGTAATCGGATTGTAACATTTGACTTTCAATCAAAGTGAACTCTTACTAGAGATCAGCCCTAATTTTCCATCTATAATCCTGTCACTCCTATACTAACATTATCTTCAATGATACATTTATACTAAACCAGGTCAAAATAAGCAGGTGTTACAGGTTGCTGCATGTCATTTACTCTGTACCAATTTACATCCTCCCATTCTCTGCTGTATCCTATTTTTTGCTGTTGCGGCGGCTCAATAACCCCATGGGAATAATTAAAGTTTCATCTTCCAAACAACCTGGCACACTAATATGGAAACTCTGCTACTCTACAGAGTACAAATAGAGGTTGAGGCTGCATATCACAGAGCATGATAAGACGAGGCTACGCTACAACCTACAGCTAACTGTGGCTGAAGGTGCTGTCGCATGGCCCGGCCTGGCAGAACAAACGCAGCGGGCTGGCACTGCTCAGCAAGGCTTGGCCGGCTTCAACAGCACAGACAAAGGTAGGCGACCTGAAAGACAGGAGGGAGAATAAAGCTACGAGATTGTGAAGCTGGCACGAGGCTTTCTACTAAAACAAAAACAAAAAAAACGGTGTGGTTTGTATGGACAAAATGACACATTTGTGGGGGATATAAAAGCACCAGAGGTCTTGGTTTCTGCAGTGTGAAGTTTGAACAAGAACAAGTGGAGTTGAGCTCCTATCATCAGTATTTGGTCTTGAATAACACAATTGAATGGGCCTCATCTTAAGGTCTTTCCGCGCCGGGGTCCTGACGTATAAAATGTGAAATAGTTGCCTGTGAATATTATTGGACTAGGGCTTGTATTGTGAAAGGTAAGAAGTTGAAAAGAGCGATAAAGTTTGCTGCCGTCACGGATCTGACTACGGAGCCTCCGTGTTTATTTTTTTCATCAATAAAAGGTGCAACTCAACCTGCTCAGCACAGCTTGATTTGGTGATGTGTTCATTCGTGGCACAAGGCTCAGAGGAATCAACCTCGTTCCAGAATAAAACATTCCCATTCTGTGTGTAAGTGTTTTTGACAAAAACAACTGTTCAAAACAAGACACACAGAGAAAAAAATAAAACAAAAGCTCCCCCGCCGCTGTGTAAAGGCCTTTGCTAGGGAATTCTTCTTCTTGTGGCCCTTTAATTGTGCAGTGTAAACATAAGATGCTCTATCACAAAAAAAGCTTCGCCAACGGTATGAAATGGTCTATACTTCCTTTCTCCTAAGTGGACACAGTCTGATGTATTTATACTGTCTCCTGCTAACATTAGATAATTACACAACTAACAGGCATATTTAGCATTGCATAAATTTGTTTGCTCGGGCGTTAGCAACGTCGGATGACGTTATCTTAATTTTGACACAGTTTGACAAAATCGTTAACGCTAAACTTAGTGTCAGATATCGCAAGTGTTGCTGTGACTGAGACAGGTCTTGAACAAAGTTGATTTTCTCCTGATTTGTCTGCCTGAAATCTGCCATTTTCAGTGTGAGAATCTTCTGAAAGCTATGTGGCCTGTGAAAAATGGATCCAATATTTACTTTGGTGACTATGGGGGTGAATGAATCCATCATCATTTTTGATAATGTTCTTTTCTCCTATTGAAGTGAATAGATTCAGGACTTGCTGCTAATCTCCTAAAAGGTCGGGGCGGTGGTGAAACCCTGTGACGCGGATACAGGAAATTGACTCGCAGTGCACCGTCTCCTCTCTGAATCGTCTCTGTGTAAACTCACTCTCGAGCACAGGTTTTCAAAGTCTGACACGGAAATATGTTTTGCATTAATGGAGAACACACTACATATTTAAAACCCATTCTTCAAGGGAACATGTTGTGTCTGTTGGACTTTAAAACGATGAAGTTCGTGGACTGAAAAGTCCCTGGACGTGACTTTGTCAGCTGTAACTTTCATCGTGTCACAGAACCACACCTGGCGCCACAACACCAGGATGAGAGATAGAAAGTAGCAGAAATAACTGTGCGCAAAGCTCCGTTTTGTGTTGGCAAACACGACAGTGGCTTTTGAATTTTAAGGCCAGAGGCACATGGCACACCTGCAGCGGAGCTAGCACACCGAGGAGGATTACATTGTCAACAGACGTGGAAAGTCCGTCTTAATTTGTGTCGAATAAAATTCCCGCCTTCCCTTACCTTTCGTTTATGGCTAGATTTCGTTATATTTAAATAACTTTCTACTATTCTGCTCACCTCATGCATGTACAAAAACCTATAAACACCTCTCAGTATAATGTGGTCCAGCAACAACACAGGCACAACACCACCGTACACTATGAGCTCATTAATAAACGTATAATTGAATTCACACATTTCTGGCAACGTCACCAAAAACCGAACATTTAGAGCTTTGTGAAAGTAGGATTTATGGCAGGGCAGTTGTATTGAATTGCAATAGATTATTCAGGTGTACCTCGCTTGTATAGGAAACCCACTGGTTACAGCGTTGCTCCGGTCATACAAGAAACAGACGTCTTTACTGTGTGCAGCCACCTTTACAGTTCCAACCGCACCATGGTGCAAAAAACTGACAGCTGTGTGTTGGATAACGATCACTCACACCACAGCCATGTGTGTGGGGTTCAAATGAAACATGCTTTTCACTTTATGTTTTAGCTTCAGAGATTTACATCAGTGGCCAACTTATCTTTAAAAAAGTTCAGCTTTGAATTGGAACCGCTCACACATGTATAACAGCGAAGCCACAAAGCACATTACTGACGACTGTGCTCTGCCCCGGTGTGGGCGAATGCAAATCCTGCTAATAATTGACATGGAAACTGCACTTCACGGCTTGGTTGTTCGTGGCGCCGTTTACTCCACTCCGTTTACTCCACTGTCTGTCACCAAACAGGCACAAGTGAATAAAAAAAAACTGCCCTCTTAGGAATCAAGATGCAAACCAGAACTTTTTGGGTTCTTCGGCTTGTCTTTATAGGAGACCCCTTTTTGGTTCCTGGTCAAACCTTATGTGAAGGTTCTACCTGGAACCCTTTGAAAGGGTTCCACCTAGAAACCAACATAAAGGGTTTATACCTACAACCATCTGTGACAGGTTCCACCCAGAAACTCTGTGAGAGCTTCTACAACGGTCCTATGGTGTAATGCTTCCACCCAGAACCTTCTCTGGGGGCTTTATCCGGAACCTTTCCACCGTCTAAGAGTTCTACCAAGAACTCACCCAGGGAGTTCTACCAAGAACCCTTCTATATTCAAAGGGTTTCATCTAGAACCCTTACGGGCAGGGGCTGAGCAACGGTCCTTCAGAACGATGGCCGATTATTTTCGGACAAATGGGCACAAATCCATTGGCACACTTTTTTCAGACTATTGTGGTTTTGAAATATGAAATACTGACGATGTAAAGTGTTGCCATGAAGACATTGGATTTCAAAGCATGGCTAACTCTACGAACAGTTCAAGGCTGAATCTTCATCATTGTTTTGTCACAACAATGTATCCAAGTGCCAATAGCAGGCTCAAACATTTGTTCCACTTATATTCACACAGCTACTGTACTGGCAACCTGGCACAGGTAGAATAATAGTACACTTTATTCATAAAGCACTTTACAAAACACAAATAAATAAATATAAAGCATTAAAGCATACTCAGGTAGATGTCAAATATTTACATCGAACAGCATAAAGGGCAGCGTAGAAAATTGAAGACAAAACAAAAAATCGGGCAACAGCTTAGAAACAGAAATAAATTCTAAAATCATATAACAATTGTAAAACAAAATAAGCTAATGAATAAAACGTGCTAAAATCAGACAATGTTAAAGTTAATATATATACAGTAATAAAGTCAGACAAATCGTCAAAAAAAGTAAACTAACGAGAAAACATACTAAAATCAGACAAAACCTAAAGTAAAGTACGATAGTGAATAAAACAATATTGAAATCAAACAATACTAAAATCAGTTAAGTTAACGAATAAAGCAATACTAAAATCCGACAATCCTAAATTAAAGTAAAGTAAGCTAACGAATTAAACAACACTAAAATATAGTAAGCTCACAAATAAAACAATGCTAAAACCAGACAATCCTAAAATAAAGTAAGCCCGGTGGCGGCATCAGAAAACATCTTTCCAATCTCTGTCTGCAAATTAGGGACTGACAGTTTCCTCATCTCCATACTGGCTGTAAAGTCATCCCTTCCTCATGCAATTATATAGTAAGAGATGGGGGTCAAAATCCACAGTTCTTGTTTAAGTTAAAAATGTATTCTACAGCTCAGCTAAAGCCAATATGAGGCTTGCCTCTCGCACGCACACACACACACACACACACACACACACACACACACACACACACACAGCAGAACACAATATTGGTCCCATTTAAATGGCAGATGGAACTTAAGGTTTTATTTTTCAAACATATAACAAAGAAAAAACAATAATTCAAACACCTTGTGGTCACTGTCAGGCTGGATGTATCATTCAATTTCCCTCCATTGGTCAGATGGTCAGTTTACGAAATTGAAGGCAGTTCGTAGAAGGGATGGCACGCAGCTCACAGGCCAGAAGGTCCTGGTTTTGAACCTGTTCACCAGCTCAACCTTGAACATCACAAGCGGTGGAGGAAGCAGCTAAAAAAGACAGTTTTAAGATGTTTGCCACTCCATATTTTGCCTGCCATAGATTAAATGACAGTTTTGCATCCTCAATTGCTCCCGTGATTTATTTTGCTCTTTCCTTTAAAGGCCTCCTATAGTGCACCCCCGTGCCTCACAGCTGCACGTCCTACTCTCTCCACTTCCATAGTTTGACATGCTGCAGCTCGTCTCCATTGTTGAAGACAAAAGGCACAGTTTCGAGGAAAGGTGACGGAAATTTGACTGTGCTTCACTTTCCAAAGCAGCAAAGAGATGCTGTAACCCCGGGTACAATCAGTTCACACCTGCAGTGATTACAAAACAAAAAAATTACAAAACAAAAAAATTAGGGAAATATTTTAGGCAGTGTGTACTTATTTTTTATCTTGCTTTTTGTCATTGACAGCACAGTCTACACGCTGTCTTGATCCAGGTG
This sequence comes from Anarhichas minor, assembly GCF_050575085.1. Lineage (NCBI taxonomy): Eukaryota > Metazoa > Chordata > Actinopteri > Perciformes > Anarhichadidae > Anarhichas > Anarhichas minor. The sequence goes on along the minus strand of NW_027466469.1, from coordinate 4,001,328 downwards.
AGGTTAAACATTTCATCCACAGATCCAAGAATGTTGAAAACATGAACAGACCAGATGGGAGGATTTGTTTATTCATTTCAGGCAAGGAAAAGATGACATTGGGTGGTTGTAAAGGAACAAAAACATGATTTATTCAGATGAGAAAGATCTCTTCTATTAAAGTCAGTACGGACCATCAAGACGAAGGACTCCATCGTCGTCCACCGCCACGGGGGCCAGAGTGCTGCTGACATGACACGTTGCAGGAGATAGCCATGCTGGCCTGGGTGTTCCGACGGCCTATTATTACCAAACCCCACCAATAGTCATTGGACTTCAAAGTAAACCGCAATTGTTCGGAAAATGCAAACTACCCCTGCAACAAACAGAAGCACATGGCTAATTATTGTGCAAAATTACCTCATTGGACCTTCCCCTTGAAGTTTATTTCCTACCACGACATGACCCGCCCTACTCGGCCTTTGATTGGTTTACCCTGATACTCTTGCTCCTAATCTCATTTCTCATGCCTAACACTAACCAACCCAACCAAGGCCTCGTGCTTCTGTTTGCTGCAGGTGGATTGTGTATATTCAAAACATTGGGCCTTCGGAGCAATGGCCATTTGTTTTTTGGGATAACGGGCTGTCGGACAAACATTTTGGGACTCTTGGGGTTTCGGAATAATGGGCAGTCCCCCAGGCCTGTGTATATGGGTACACATTGTTCAGTGTGACACTGTAATAAAGTTTGGCATCTTTTCCATCTCTCATCCACATCCCTACAGTACATCTCACTGCCGCATTTCCTACTGTCTTTGATTCAAAATGTATACAAACATTATTTAGGCAGCCTGGTGTTTCCTCTTATACACAACGTCACACTAATCACTGAGTCCACATTTTCTAAAACTCTACACCTCTGCAAAACTACAAGGGGCCACGCATGTAGGGAAAATGCTGCCAACCAAATTGCTCCCGATGGAAGGCCAGCACCTTGCATGGTAGCCTGCTGCCGTCGGTGTGTTTATGGGTGAATGAAAGGCAAAACTGTAAAGCACTTTGGATAAAAGCGCCACGTAAATGCAGTGAATGAGCCAACACAGCAGAAACGGAGTCTTTCTTTGTTGGGTAAAGCTTTAGAAAATTGTAAGACGAAGAAAACGTATGTTAAATATTACGTTTTCGAAGAGCACGAAAAGACTAAATTGACAAGAACCAACCCGTGTGTTTAAGATTAAATGGTTTAGAGCACAACTTCAACAAGTTCTTTATTGATCTGGTGTCTTACAAAATATATATAAACCTGAAAGCTCCACTTAAAGAACTTCAAGTGGACTGAGGGTCAACGATGATAATTCGACTCATCGACTTTCAGTGGGGCACCGCTACAAGCTACAGTCCATAATGTTGAATCATCGTCTCAAGAACAAATTTCAACAAATAAATAATCATTGCATTATTATTATTTCATTACTTTTAGCTCGGGGTACATAATACAACTGGTAACCTTGAATTGCGCATCTAAACGCGATCCGCGCCGTCTCAAGGTCCAATTCACGAAAGACATTGAACTAATAATATTACACAGTATTACCACTGATTGTACTTATCCATGTAGCAAAGTCTAAATGTGCTTTAGGCCACTGCGTTGGTTGTGAGGGAAGAAATGATTTGTTTACTTGTTCGTGTTTATTTTTCATTCTTTTTTTCCCCTCATGTATTCACAAAAATGACATGTGGCCTTTATTCATTTATATTTAATGACACGACTGTCATTGCATTCCAACAACACCCCTTATAAATGCGCTTCAGGTACCACCAACTCTCTGACGACTAATGCCCTGTCCACACTACTCCGTTTCTCCTTGGATGCAGATTTGTCAAATAGAAACGATCTCTGTCCACACGGGAGTTTCAGCATCATTCTCGAGTTGATCTGCGTCCACACGGCAGCCGTCGAAGGCGGACAGCACGTGACCATTAACTACACTGGGCATGCGCGTGACGGTGTAAACAGGAAGTGAATTGCTTGCTTGGTTAAAAAAAATAAAAATACTCGCTCTGTCTCTCTCTCTCCAAATTTACTTTAACATCAACACTTACACATAAACGTTTACTAGATTATGGGTCCATCAATGTGGTCTCTCACTCGTTTCCTCCGTGTTGTTGATGTCTGTTCTCACTAGTAGCTCTGAACGTCATGTCCGCCTAGCTAGCTTCTAAGCTAATTTTAACATTACCGCCAATGGAGAAATGCTAACCGCGATTAGCATTACAGCGGTGCGGGTCTATCTCTCTCACATCAAATTTACTTTAAAATCAACACTTACACGTAAACGTTTACTAGAATATGGGTCCATACATGTGGTCAACACACGTCTCTCACTCTATTCTGCTCTTCCTTCGTGCAGGAAAGCTTAGCAGATCGCTAACAGTAGATCCGTGAAATAAAGACCATGGAATCCATAGAAGAGTTTCAAGACTTCAGTGTGAATCTTTATTTGTAAAACTGTGGAAGCACAATATGAAATATGGCTTTACGAACTGTCCCTATACACATTACATGAATACAAAACAACAATCCATGATATAGCCAGCATGTAACATGTCCGCCTAGCTAGCTTCTAAGCTAATTTTAACATTACCGCCAATGGAGAAATGCTAACCGCGATTAGCATTTAATACAACACAAATGTTATACTAAACACGCGAATAGAATATATCTACGTACATATTTTCATGCTCCATAAATACATACTTACAGACTAAGGTCTCTCAAGGCTACCAAACGGAAGAAGTAAAACGTTAGTGCAGCGTGTCTTCTCATTAGAATCTAAAAACAACGAGCTGCTCCATAGGGCTGATGACGGTCACGCCGCTCGCTAATCACTCCAATAACAGCTGCTTCCTCCACAGAAATGCAGACTTTTACTGCATAGCTGCTGCTAGCTGTTGTGCTAGCAGCAACATCATGTAGCTGTTGTGCTAGCAGCAACGCTTGCAATTAGTTATCCATGTTGAAATGAATCGCTGGTAGCCCAGTTTGTTTTCTTCCGGGTACGGGTCACGTGATAGTGAGTGTGACGAATAAGGGACGGAGACGTCATGGTTGCCAAGAACCAATCCAGTAGCGAACACGGGTGTGGGCGTAATTTTTTCTAAGCACATCCGTATCCGACCGTCCACACGCAAACGCAACCCCGGAGTTCTCAAATACCTCCAACCTCGGGGGAGTTTTCAGATTCCTCCGTTTAGGGTGCTCCAAAACTCCGGCGTAGTGTGACCGCTCAGTGTAAACGTAGCAAATACGGAGTAAAAACGGAGTAATGTGGACAGGGCCTAATACTGTACCTGCTTGCTGAGTTGGGCTGTTTTGGTCATGAGGCTTATTTTGCATAAGGGGAGAATTTTGTGCCAAATGTAGGCATATTATCTAATTTAAATACGTGCTATTTCTACTTAAGGGTGCATTTCACCCTTTGTGGGTGCTCTGAGAATTACACAGCAGGTTTTTTTGTTCTTATTTTGCATGTTTAGCAAAAGCTGCGCAATCCTTTTGTCCACTGTGGCATCCAATCACATCCAACAGGCTTTACGAACGCCTACCGGTTGAGGCAGGTACCTCTACGCAGCTACAGGTGCCCCCAAACTGGTCGAGGGTGCCGTAGGGTAGAATTACAGCCGCCACATGGAACCAAATGGAACATCGCTGTCCAGGACTGCCTGAACAGAAGTAGCCAGAACTTCAGAAGGGGGGGGGGATCTCGCTGGAGGGTGTAGAGGGGTTCATCCAGTGCTCGAATCTCCAGACTCGTCAGTGATGAGACATCTAAAGAGCCAGAACACCACAAGACAGAGACATCACGTCGCTTCACAGAAAGCATGAACCAAGTGTTCACATGTAAAGCAGTACATGTAAGTGTGTCTATTTGTGTGTGTGTGTGTGTGTGTGTGTGTGTGTGTGTGTGTGTGTGTCTCACAGAGAAGAAAAGACTGAAGAGATGAACTGAAGAGAAAAAAAGGGACATTAGTTTGAAAGCTGAAGAAAAGAAAAAGAGTGGAAAAAAAGGAAAGGGTAAAAGAGAAAAGGGTAGATGAGAGAGAGAAAAAGGAGAAGTGTAGAAAAGGGTTTTGTAATCTCAGTATAGTGGTGTTGTGCCATCTCCATGGCGACAGGCACAAAGGCCCGTGGTTGGCCATTGATGGCTAATTGTATTCTTCACAGCTCTTTTGTTAATTGTTGTCTGCCCAGCTCCCACTTCCTGCTGGGCCACGGCACAAAGCCACGAACAGGAGGGATTAGAAATGGCACATCGGCTCCCCCAACGCACCGTCGGGCTCTCTCTACCTCGTTCTCTCCCTCTCTTTCATTCTCTCTCCTCCTCTCTTTGTCCTTCTTTCTCCCTCTATCTCTCCCCCCGTCCCCACAGAGCCGCGCCTCTTTTTATCTTCTCCTCACCGTTGTGCGCTCCCGTGACCTCGGCGATTCCGTCCTTCCCTTTCTTCCCGTCTTGATATGAGGTCCTTCGCTTCTTCAGTCCCATTGCCCCGACGTTGTGTCAGCCGCTCGGCTACGACGCGCCGTGCCTATGCATTTAGGAAAAAAAATGAAAACGAGTCACAGTTTTGGCTTTTTTTCACCAAGCCAACGTTTATTTCACCACAGAAAGCTTTTTGGAAACACTGATGTGTAATTGACAACCTCTGGACAAAGTACAGGCCTTCCATTTTGCAGCAATGCAAAGCAGTAAAAAAAAGCATAAAAAGGGCTAATCGGCAAAAGAAATTGCAGTCGACTCAGACCAAAACGACTCATGGACTAAGAGGGGGCAGTCCTAATAAAGGCCACCCCTCCCCCCGCTGAGAATTGTCCTACAGTCCCTAAGAGATTTGCCAACTCGGCCATTGGGAACTTGAGATTGTGGCCGTTTTTCGCCATTTTCTGACACTGCTTTGCAGCAACTTTAACAAACAACGTGATGTCATCGACATACGGCGTGTTTCTGTTTCTGCCGTGAGACACCTGTTCATGTACTAAAAGACATCTGATAAAGACAAATTACTATTCTGTCGTGTGACGACAAAAAGACCGAGCATCAATGACAACAACTGAGATATATTGAAACAAACAGACAAAACCAAGCAGAGGTCCAGATGTTCCATCAATAGACCCACTTATGGTTGCAGTACTCTGCATGTACCACTGTTAGAGTAGGAGGAGGAAAAACAAGAGATTACTAGGGAATCTAAAGAGGAAGTAAAGATATTAAAGGTTAATTTCACCCAAATTACACAAAAAAGTTGTTTTCAGTTCAAGGCATTAAAATGATATTTGGAAGAAAAAAAATCTAAATTGCCTTTTGGGGGGAAAAAGAGTTTTCTCTGGATACAACTTTTCTTTCAAATGTTTTTGTGAGGAAAAGAGAATTTGTACTTTTTGTTGTTAATTCAAGGTCACAACACATTTTTAGGTTAGTGGATTAAGAAAACATTTAGCTGGAAAGAGACACTGCTGTTGAGTTGGTGGAATATCATTTATTCAGCACAAATGAGATCCTGTTCATCTCGTGTTTGGGTGGCGGCAGATGTTTTGGTGAACATTTCACCACCGTGACGAACAAAGCTGAACCATTCTGCTGAGGATGCAAACTACCGAGGGCAAATTGGAAAACTTTTTTTGTAATTTGGTCAAGCAGAATTTGAAGACGTTAATTTGTTTCATGAGGTGAACTAATTAGTTGATTAATCCGTTAGTTTCATCAACGGACAACTCATTCCAACCTGTTTTTATGATATATTAATAACTTAAAGGCAGTTATTAAGCAAAAAATGCCAAACATTTGTTAATTCCAGCTTCAACACAACATTTAACCTACAGTATGAAAGTTACTGGGGAGGCTGGTTGAACTTTATGTTTTTAATTTAAAAAAACAATACTAATAAAAATCAGACCCATCCAAACTTTAGTCATATTTAGTTTGGACCTAATCCCTGACTGGGAAAAAATAGCAGAAGAGCACGACAAATGTACACTGACGATAAACAAGATTTGAAACAAGAACTAAATCCTCTCGTTTTACACATGTGGGAATCCTTCCGTGCAAAGGGGACATAAACAAATCTTTAAGTCTTTTGGATAGTTTTTTTTATTTAGTTTTTAAATCACCCCGTGGACTAAAACATATGTGAGCAGAGCTGATCGTACTTAACTTTGGTGGACATGATAGCCATCACTCTGATTTCTCCAGTGGTGGGCCGTCAGGGCCAGCAAGGCCTTCTCTGCTGGCCTAAACAGAATCACAAAGTTATAGCTATATTAGAATTTAATAATTTTTCATAAATACACTACATGTATTATATATTTTTTTCCATTAGCTTATTTTCTCATTGCACAGCTCCTGTCTTCCTCAGTTGCTCTGCTTCCAGCCTGCAGCGCTGCTTCCAGTGCAGCTTGTTTTAAGGAGAGCTCTTATCCAATCAGATTCAGCCCCTCTGTCTCTATGTAAGGAGAGAGGCCCGAGGTCACCTAGGTAGACTTTGCAGATTAAAGTAAATGGGGACGATATTGTTGATTGTCATAGTCTTCAACCAATCAGATCTTTAGTTTGACATGTTGGGCGTATTCTTTGACGTGCCTTTGGCACCGAGGTAGCCTGCTGAGTACGTCTGCATTAACGTGCGCCATGATTGGTCAGTGGGCCAGCGCGTGACTAATGTGAAATTTAAGGAAGCTGGCAGAAGTTAGTTGGAGTAGTAAGAGTTCAAATTGAAAGATATGGAAGAAATTATAACATTATAACAGCAGCCCTGACTCAGCCAGGAAAAGGATTTTTATGAACGGTGTTCCTGGCTGACAGCGTCGCACATTTTATGGCTGGGAATGTGTTTCATTTTAACTGAGCGTCTTGGTGTTTGGAGCTATGCTATGCTAACCTGAGGACGCCATAGCACGGCAGGACACTACAGTGCTTTTGAAACCTTTTGGAGAAACCTGAGTGGATCTACAGATCAACAAACACGTTCGCAGGGAAACGGAGCTCCACAACGTAGTTGATCCCACCTCCGCCGGCGGAACCCGGCCCCGCTGCGAACCGGCCGCCGTAGACCGGCAAAATACAACTGGGGAGGCTCGACTGTCACTGGCATCCATGAATCGAGAAGGACTTCTTACTGGAACTGAAACGATGTACTGGGATTAAACTCTTTGTCTACAAAGAATTCAGTAAGTGACAAACTGCGTTTTGTTTTTTTTACATCTGCAGTAACGTTTTTATGAACAATATTTGAATGGCTCGTGCTCTTGTGTGGTGGAATGCGTGGATCCGCTGCAGGTTTGCTGGATTGATTTGTCATGCTTTGTTGTCATATAAATATATGTGACTGGTTCTTATGACTTTGTGGTTGTCATTGTGTTAATTACGTTGATTTGACTATGCATTGTCCGTTAATGACGCAGCGTCCCGTCATGCACGGATTCATGTATCTGCACCGTAGCTGTTCAACTGTAGTAGGCCAGCACAGAAGGCCCAGGCATAAAATGCACGGCCTGCCACTGGATTTTTCACAATATTCGGGCACTACCTCCGGCGCCGTTGCTTGGACCCCACACCCATCTTTGAACCATCTCAACCACACACCTGTAAAGTTTCGTGTCTGCGTCTTTCGCTCATCGCGGCGACAAAATGAGTCCACGGACGGGTGGACAGAAATGTAAACAAAACAAAAACAAAGTCCTCAGAACTTCTCCCGGGGCAGTTACTGGTACAGTCGACGTCCCCGGGACCACACGTTGCCGCGGTGACACACACACACACACACACACACACACACACACACACACACACACACACACACACACACACACACAGGTTTAAGGTGTTAAGTCTTACTGTCACGGCTGGTAAATATCATGACTAGGGCTTTCCTTGACCAGAGATTCTTAGTCGACTAACACAAATCAATTAGATGTGGAGTTTCACCTCAAAGAATCAAAACCAAAGCACCACTTTAAATCTTGTGTTTACCAGAGATGTGCTCATAAATTCATGAAAGTAATAATAATAATAATGATAGCATGAAAAAGCATTAAAAGATGACTAAAAGACGAAATGAATTGCAGTCCACTCAAGACCAAAACAACTAATCAGCAAGTTATACTTTTCCTACAGACATTTGTCACCTTGGCCACTAGATACTTGAGATCGTGGCATTGTTTTACTGTTTTCTGACATTTTCTGGATTAAACAACGAATCGACTAATCGAAAAGATAATCGGTAGATTAGCCGATGATGGAAATACGACCCGCATATAAAGTCGTATTAACACTGTCGACGTTGGTGGCAGAGAGTGAACTGACCTAAAGTCAGCATTTCTGTAAATCAACATGGGATTGGGTATGTGAAGAGGGAGGAAGAGGCTGTCAATTTGATTTGGACTAACCCAATCAATAGCGACCAATAGCGTGTAATTTGTGTGTAAATGTGACAAGCGGGCGGTGACAGATAATCGTTCTGGTTTATGGTCCCCCCCGCCGCCGCCACCACCTGGAAATCAGTCGCTCTCCCTTTAAGTGGGAGGTGAGCGGCAAGGCGCTGCGGACGGTGAGTGAGCGCTGGGAACCCTCAGCAGTAGACGGACAGAAAGTCACCGGGAGTGAGTGAGCGAGCGAGTCAGAGCAAGGCAGCGCTCCGTGTGTCTCCGTAACATCCGCGCGCTATTCCGCCTCTCCTACCTCGGCACTTTTACCCCACGCCGTCATCTCAACTAGCGACCCCCCGGCTCCCTCTGCCCCGGACGGACCGAGCAGCGGCCCCAGCGTACCGAGCCGCACCGTGCTCTGAATGCGGTGAGGAATTAAAGCGGGAGAGGAGGAAGACGGGAAGTTTTTTGTTTTTCTCTCTCTCTCTCTCAGAGCTCACCGGGACCGGTGAGTGAAGTCACATATCTCCATTTGTGTGAATGGAAAACTAAATAACCGCTTATTTTGCTTAAAAAAACAACTTCCAAACGTGTCGTAAATGTACAGGTGTGGATGTGCGGTGTTTGTTGTTGACTGTGGTCAAAACTCGACAGGACGGGGGTCGTGAAGCTCAAACCTCCGCGAGTCTCCCAACTCCCCCCTCCCCCAGAACAACTTCCAAGTTTGCTTTCCTGCTCGCTGATCCACTCTGTAAACTGCTCCTAGCTCTTTCACTCTGTCTTTGTGATATCCTAATATTTATTTCCTCTGAAGTGTGTAATCTGGCCGGGGTTTAGCTGGTGATGATGAAGATGAGGATGAGGATGATGATGTCAGCTCTGTTGGCAGATGCAAATGAGCAGATACCAGCAGGTTCCTCCAGAAGAGGTGCCTGGCCTCATCGCCTTCTTTTTTTAAATTTTTTTATTGTTTTGTTTGCTACTTCAGCTGATTCGTTAAAGTTTCAGAGTGATGAGAAGTTGTCTTAACGGTCAAGGCTTAAATGTCCGTTTGTGTGAGGTGTCCGGTTTGGGGGGGGGGGGGGGGTCAGGAAAGCGTGTTGCGGGCCTGGGGTCCCCCGCACCATCAAGGGTCCTTTTGAAAGCATTCAGAAGGTCTCCCTGAGGTCGTCCTCTGTGCGGACGGGCAGATGGACCTCTGGCAGAGTATGTCAAAGCTTGTGGTTGTGGGCATTAACAGGCACAGTTGGCGGGGGTGAAGTGGATGTGTGTGTGCTCCGTCTTTACATTGGCTGGATGCGTACAAAGCTGTCCCCGTCAGTGGGGAGTCCCTGACCTTTACTTTTTCCGTCAATCTTCTGTCTCCTCCCCCGTGCCCCCCCCAACTGCTGCCACCGCTCCTTTTCTTTCCGTTTCTGTCTTCTCATTCAGAGGGACAGTAACGCCGCGACTCTGCCGTCTCGCGACTCTTCCCATCATGTTCTCTGATATCGAGCGGCGTGAACGGGGACGTAGAGCGGACGCTAAAGGGGCCCCGCTGTCGGTACACACTGTGACACTCCACTCAGGGACAATCTCAAGGAGTGGTTCGGCAGCTCACCCTTCACCTCTGCCTCCCCCGGGTCCTCCCCCCTCTCTCATTCTTTTGGAGCTTTGTCTTCTCAGGTGAACGGGTTCACGTAGGACGAAAGGTGACCCGGGCGCTCGCTCTCTAGCCCCCCCCCCCCCCCCCCCCCCCCCCTCTCTCAGTCTGTCGGTCAGGTTGTGAGTGCTATCACGTCTGTAGCTCTGTTAAACATCACGGATCAGTCAACCGTTCAACCAAAGACAAGTTGTGTTAAACTCCAGTGCTCATGCTCCTACTTAGTAACAAGTAAGTCACCGACAAACTCCCGCCCCCGTTCGTGGCCCTCGTGTGATACCGGGTGCATCCAAGTCACAGGTGAAAATGCCAGAAGAAGAAGAAAAGTAGTGCGTCTGTTTCTTAATACAATCGTGCATGGTAGTCAGGAACAAGCTGATCTTCTCTGTCAGTATTTGTTGACAAAATAAACAGTCTGTTACATCTGTTTATGTTATTGTCAGGGTTGGGTGGTAATGAATCAGATATAACAAAAATGAAGTTACATTTTTCAGGGATGACTTGGTTACATTTTTGATAACGTCTTTACAATTGTAAAATGATGATTTGTTGTCATGGTTAGCTCAACACAGTACAGATGTAGTTTGTGAGGGTCATGTGACTCGACCGACTGTCAACGATGGAAACACAAAATGTTATTTAATTTGAAAGTGTTTTGAGATGATTTGAAGAGGGAAAAAAAAGAATATTTGTGTGGAAATACTGTCAATGTTTGACTTTTAAGTAAAGTATTCTGATTACATTATTTTATTACACAAAGGATACCGTTATGAATTAGTGCCATGTAATCCGTATTCACATTTCAAAGTAATCCAACCAAACCCTGATTATTGTTTCATTCCAAAATGTAATTTTCTGGTAAAGAATAATGCTCTATTATTATGTTGCTGGAACTGGTACAAAGGGACATTTTTTTTCACTCAGATGGTTTCTTTGAGCATTCTGGTGATACCTTCAGCACAGGTGTGTGTGTGTGTGGTTTAAAAAAGATCACTGGGTGTTTCTTATTTTTTTGGGGGGGGGGGGGGGGGGGGGGGGGGGGGGGGGATGGGATGATTAGCGCTGTGACTCGACAGTGATGATGATCAGAGGCCAGACCGATAAATCCACTACGACCATTTATCCTTCAACATCAGCCTCCTGCTGATACACTGGCATCGGTATATTTTCACTGTCCCGATCGGTCACAATTAAAAAAATAAATAAAAAGGTAAAGGATCCACATCAAGATTCATGTGTTTATGCAAACCAAAAAAAATAATGGACCGCATTATTACATTACATTACAACACATTTATCACACTTGCGTTTTTGAATTAGTTACTTTGCGTTCCTAATGATTATGTCATGTGTGTGTTGAAGTAAGACCGTGTGTGTGTGTGTGTGTGTGTGCGCGCACCATTTCCTATACATCAGACGTCTCCATAAGGGCAGCAGAGCAGACAAAGGTTCCCCCCCCCTCCCCTCTCTCTCCTCCTGACCTCCTATATCCTCTCGACATTGTTCTCTGATTCCTATTGAACCAGGAGTCCACAGAGAAACACCACAATGGAGAATAATGGTGTGTGTGTGCGTGTGTGTGTGTGTGTATTCAGCCTCTGCTTTCTAGCGCAGTGTGAGGCCCAAGCCAATCACACACAACAATGCGGGGTTCGGGGAAGCCGTATGATCTCTTTAAATAAAGCCCTCTGGCTCGCCATTGTGTCCTCGGGGAGAGAATCGTCAGAACTGTGAGCGGTCAACACGGCTGGTCACGTGACGTCTCTGACGGGAACCTTTCAGCGCTCATCTCATGCCTTTGACTCCTTCCACGGCTTATTCGATAGGCTGCTAAAAAAGTAGAGGCGCGCTTGTCATCTTTCAACGGAGTCCTGTTGCTTTGCATACGATACACATCGTGTTATTGATGACTGACAAAAGTACGGAATTATGCAACTTTTCTCCTCAACTGACATTAGCTCCGCCTCCATCAGAAATACCTGACCATTGAATCTATGTCATTTAGTTATTAACAACCGTAGCGTAGATCTGCCATATTGTAGAAAATGTACTGTATAAATGATTTCCATGGACTTGCCCACCACTGGTATATGTGTATATATACTGTGTGTATACGTACAGTATATATGTATATATGTATATGTATATATGTATATATATATATATATATATATACACATCTGTTACAGACGATTGTCACACATGTTACAAAACAGCACCAATCAGTTTCCAAATGGAAAATGAAACAGTTCATGACTATAACTTTTCTTTTCTTCTACGGACTAGATTCGATCGAAAATAATCTCTCTTAATTGAAAGTGTTTCTGCAGATTGTTTTAGGAGTTTTGTAGCTCAACTTATTGTGTGAACGCGTGCAGAAAAATGAAATGAAAAGTTAGCTTAAAGTATGACCCCACAGTTTGCAAGGATGTTTTTTTGTGTCTCATGTTTTAAATGCGTTCCTACCTTCTCAACTCGAATACCTGCGATTTGACTTATTATTTATTTTTTCAGCCTTTTTTTCTTTAAATACATAAAAAGAGAAGTACATTTGCTGAAATGGCCCCCAAAAAAAATCCCTTTTCTTTTAATTCACAAATCCAGGAAACAACTGGCAGATGTCAATAATGAATTGATTAATGTATAAACTCACATTTCTATTCAGTCAAAAGTGTTTTTTTTTCTTTCTCTCTCAGTGTGACTTTAAAAGCGGATAAAATGAGATCATCCCGGTTAATTCTTCACTGCATCCTCGATAAGAGCGCGTTATCACGTCCTCTTTTGCATTATGTAACGGCCCGCTCTCCTCTCCTCTCCTCTCCTCTTCTCGATGGCCTGCGTCAGCATCACAAAAGACAAAATCCACGAGTAAGTGCTCAGGGTTCTTCTGAGGCCACAACAGCCCTACCTTAGAGCTCCTCTGTGACCCTTTGAAGAGTGAAGACGCGCCTCGTTAATTTCAAATCTTCGGGTGGCCAACGGGGGCCAGAAAGAGCCCGGCCGTAAGCGGAGATGGTAGATGTGTGTGAGGAGAAGCTCTTTAATTCATCTCTTTGTGAAGCACAACGGTGGAAATGTTCCCCTGAACATCTCCACCTGTTGCCTTCATAGAGGAAGAAAACTGTATAGGAACTTCAGAGGAAACACACACATGGGCATACACACACCCGGGCTCACACAGGGTGTGTGATAAAGTCCTATCCTAGTGATGGGGCCACACACACACACACACACACACACACACAACCCTGCAAGCATCTAGCTTCATGGTAAAGTTGAGTTTTCTACTGAGGGCCAGGTTAGATGTCTTCCTTATTGTGTTTGTTTCTGATGCAGATGTAGTGTTGAGGCGTCTGGTAATGTGTGTGTGTGTGTGTGTGTGTGTGTGTGTGTGACAGCAGTAATGCCGGTCTCTATTCTATAAAGCTGCAGATTAAACAGGGATTTAAAACGTTGTTTGGGAGATGTCACTCTCGGCGCGTATACGTTCTGCCAGCTGTGCTTCAGATGTGCACTCACTCGCTGCCGTAAGCTCATGATAATGCGCTAATAAGGCCGCTATTTATCAACAGCTGTAAGTCCGTTTTTTTAGGAGGAGGAAGAGCGGAAGCGTTCTTTTGAACGCTGCCCAGCAATTTTCCCGTGCCCACTTTTGAACACTTTCTAATCCCTCGAGGAGGAAAAGAAGAAAAGAAAAACTTTTCCTGAACTTCTGCTTTAGCGTGCGCACGCCCTGCAAACTGCAAGCTCCCACAGGACTAAGGTGTGTTCCATTAAATACAGAGTGGAGCGGGAAGCTTTTGTTGGGAAGTATGTGTGTTTTCTTCTTTCATTTAATTCTGACGTTCGTCCATAACTACGGGTTTCCCTTTTGTCTCTGCGTTCCCACAACGCTCGTCACGTTAACGGCCCACGGCTCGTTTTTTGGCGCGCAAGACGTGAACGAACCGGTTCACTTGTGACAGATCTGCCTCTTAGTTTGAAGAGCCTTTAGAAAGAGAGAGAGAGAGAGAGAGAGAGGGAGAGAGAGAGAGAGGGAGCCGGATGGAGGGATAAAGAGTTTGACATTTTACACGACCGCAGTGACCCGACCAGGCCTGAGGGCTCTGCTCGCCGCGTCAACATATTTCAGCTTCCTTTTCCAAATGTTTCAGCGTTGCCCAACAGATTTGCATCGCCATCAGAGACGAGCGCACCGATACAGATGTTTCGTTGTCCGCCGGTGACTGACTCCCAGCCCATTTGTTTATTTCAGAGTCGATCGCGAGAATTCACAAGCGCGCTGTTGACAAAAAAACAAAAAACACATATACTGCTTTCCTGGTTCATTTACATGACGTTCCCCTGGGCTCAAACAAAGGCGCTCTGTTCATACATGAAACTTTTTTTTTCTTTTTTTAACAAAAGACTCCCACTCTACACTTGTTTGTTACGTCTGCACATGTGTGTGTGTGTGTGTGTGTGGTCATTTGCAAATGACCAGAGTCCAGCGGCATGATTTGCATTTTCATTCAAAATCAGTGAAATCTAAAGCGACAGTAGGCCGTTATGTGCCCGACTTTGTATAAGTTAGTTGGCTTGTTTGACTCTTGACATTTTGCGGTGCATGTGCAACATACAAAATGGGTCCACTCCAACACTTCTGAGAACTATAGTCATATATATATATATACAGTTGTGTGAAAAAGTGTTTGCCCCCTTCCTGATTTCTTATTTTTGGCCCACTCATCTTTGCAGAATTGTTGTAATTCAGCCACATTGGAGGGTTTATGAGCATGAACCGCCTTTTTAAGGTCATGCCACAGCATCTCAATCGGATTCAGGTCGGGACTTTGACTAGGCCACTCCAAAGTCTTCATTTTGTTTTTCTTAAGCCATTCAGAGGTGGACTTGCTGGTGTGTTTTGGATCATTGTCCTGCTGCAGAACCCAAGTGCGCTTCAGCTTGAGGTCACGAACAGATGGCCGGACATTCTCCTTCAGGATTTTTTGGTAGACAGCAGAATTCATGGTTCCATTTACCACAGCAAGTCTTCCAGGTCCTGAAGCAGCAAAACAGCCCCAGACCATCACACTACCACCACCATATTTTACTGTTGGTATGACGCCAGATGTAATGGGACATACACCTTCCAAAAAGTTCAACTTTTGTCTCGTCAGTCCACAGAGTATTTTCCCAAAAGTCTTGGGGATCATCTAGATGTTTTCTGGCAAAACTGAGACGAGCCTTTATGTTCTTTTTGCTCAGCAGTGGTTTTCGTCTTGGAACTCTGCCATGCATGCCATTTTTGCCCAGTCTCTTTCTTATGGTGGAGTCATGAACACTGACCTTAATTGAGGCAAGTGAGGCCTGCAGTTCTTTGGATGTTGTTCTGGGGTCTTTTGTGACCTCTTGGATGAGTCGTCGCTGCGCTCTTGGGGTAATTTTGGTCGGCCGGCCACTCCTGGGAAGGTTCACCACTGTTCCATGTTTTTGCCATTTGTGGATAATGGCTCTCACTGTGGTTCGCTGGAGTCCCAAAGCTTTAGAAATGGCTTTGTAACCTTTTCCAGACTGATAGATCTCAATTACTTTGTTTCTCATTTGTTCCTGAATTTCTTTGGATTGCAGCATGATGTCTAGCTTTTGAGGATCTTTTGGTCTACCTCACTTTGTCAGGCAGGTCCTATTTAAGTGATTTCTTGATTGAGAACAGGTGTGGCAGTAATCAGGCCTGGGTGTGGCTAGAGAAATTGAACTCAGCTTTCCAAAGATGTGATAAACCACAGTTAATTTATGTTTTAACAGGGGGGGGCAATCACTTTTTCACACAGGGCCATGTAGGTTTGGATTTTTTTTTTCCTTAATAATAAAAACCTTCATTTAAAAACTGCATTTTGTGTTTACTTGTGTTATCTTTGTCTAATATTTAAATTTGTTTGATGATCTGAAACATTTAAGTGTGACAAACATATATATATATATATATATATATATATATATATATATACATATATATATAGGACTCTGGCTTTCTCATTCGTTTAGGCGTTTGATATCTTTTTTGTTCCCTAATAGATGAAATAAAAAAAGGTGTGTAGCTGCAGTGACACGCGTCTTTGTTTTCAGTAAAAAGTAAAAAAAATGTTTCAGAGGATATAACGGCAGCTTTTCTGCATTTAAAAAAAAATATGTAGTTTTTATCTGCCTGCACGATAACTTCTTGTAAACGGAGACGGTGGGATATCTCCGTCCCCATCGTGCACCCTTCACCATTCTCAACATCTGAATTGAAATAACGCCGGATCAAACCAGGGCAAATAAACAGAAGATGCACGGTGCAGACGGTGCACGGTTTGTCTGTCACGAAGAAGAAGAAAAAACAAAGATACTCAGATTGATGGTAGATGTTGTGTCAGCGGTGAGGCCATAGATATGCAGCTACAAACCCTAAACTTGGGTTGTTACTCTCCCTCTGTTTGCTGCTCTTATTTCCTCCGCACTCAGATAAAGCCCCCCCCCCCCCCCACCACCACCATGTTCTCATGTTTGTTCATGTCTTTCGTGAGTTTTTATCTTTAGCTGAAGCGTAGCACAATTGAAGATAAATTGAAATACGTGGCATTTAACTACTTTATCAGCTTGTCGCCTCTAAAAACAAACACCACAGCATGGTGAACTTTTTCCACACGTGATAAAAGCAATATTTACTTCTCAGTATTGTTTAACAAGTAAAGGCATCCATTTTCTTCATCATGAATATTCTTAAAGCTGCTTTTTCATTTTGCGTTGACATTGAAGGTCATTGTGGATAGAAGCGGTTGTGTTTCCGAGCACCAGAGTCCCTCATGGGTGTGACGGTCCGCCCCTCTCAGTGCTGGTCCTGGCTCTCCTGTGCCTCACTTCCCTAGAGGGCCCAGCATTACGGCATGCCCCCCCCCCCCCCCCAGCTCTGTGATTTCGCATGGCATCGGTATCGGATGGCACCGTTGACAAGCATTAAGAATAACTTCTCGCTGATGGTCTCACTTACTTATGTGGCTCATACGGAGGCTTCAGTATTACATTGAGACTGTTAACTCCAGTGACGTCTGTTGTGTACGATCTCCACAGTGAGGGTTACAACGTTTGCTTTTAAATAAGCAGAGCGAGTCACGTCCATCTCCACCTTCTTCTGCAGCTCCTAACCTGAAGCCCATTGGTTCCGAATGAAGGTTTGAATCTATAAATACAAGTCACAAATGTATAGAATCACTTAAAAATAATATAGTGCAAAAAAAAATAGTGCATTTGTTGGGGACTATTTTCAGTGGCGGAGTAATCCACATGTGGTGCTCTGGCGAGGATTCAAGACATAAATATTGGTTTTGGTGTAAAAAAATAAATAAAAAATCTAAAAACTGATCAGCCTTATCTTTTAGGAATATAGCTGGTGGACAAACAGACATTACGTTGTGAACACAACATTGCCGTGTCATCACTTGTCATCAAACAGTTGTTTATTTGCACATCTGGCAGCCACGGCACCATCATTCACTTGGAGTCGTGTTTGTATCCGCCAGTTGAATGTCAGTCCGATATTGACTTTAGCTCTGTCTTTGGTCTCCACCGACTCCTGAGGGAAGTGTCCCTTTAGCTGCTAAAATCCTCCACTGTGTCCACAAGCCGGTGGCTCACTGCGTCTGTCTGCTGACACTGTGAGAGTGGAGCATGTACCTTCACGGACATCTCTGCTTCTACAATTGACATTCTTGCAAAAAAAAGGATTCAATGGATTTTGCATTTCGATTTTTTCCTCCGTTTGTTCTCCCTGTTGTTTTTTGAGACACTATCCAGACTTATCTGCTGTGTAGTCTGGTCCGTAGGCCTGACCCGTGTGTGTGTGTGTGTGTGTGTGTGTGTGTGTGTGTGTGTGTGTGTGTGTGTGTGTGTGTGTGTGTGTGTGTGTGTGTGTGTGTGTGTGTGTGTGTGTGTGTGTGTGTGTGTGTGTGTGTGTGTGTGTGTGCGCGCCAAAGCTAGGCAGCGCGTCATTACCGCGGCCAGCCAGCGACTTCAGGCATGATGTCCAGCTTATTGGAGCTGGTTAAGACCTATGGCACTAAGTTGTTTGTGGCATAAGTGCGGCTTTACTTGTGAAACACACACACATACGCGCACGCAAACACACACACACACGCGCACGCAGCACAGACCCCCTGCGGTTCCCTCAATGCCGAGGCGAACGGGCTCTCGGCAGAATCACCTGTTGTGCTCCTTGCTGCTCAAAGGCGTTTCCATAGTAACACCTCCGAGCTCTGGCCCCTTGGTCTTTAAGACCCTCGGCAAACATAGACCCCAGCTACCGCCGTTACAAACTCCATAAAACACACACACACACACGCCCACACACACACAAACACATACGTCGAGCACACGTGGGTGCTCTCAAGAAGCAGCGGTGAATGGAGTGAGGATATAAAGTGTGCCGGGTTGAAGGAGAGAGTGCATTGTGGGAGTCGGGGGCCTGTCTTTTGTCTGAGCTAGCCTGAAGGAGTGGGGGGGGGCTTTGTGAGGGAAGAGAAAAAAGTGGCCTTCATACACATCCTTTCTTCCCCTTTCTCTTGTTCTATCTCTTTATTGGGAGTGTGTTTTGTCTTCTCCCCTCCTCCTCCTCTCTGATAAATGCCACAGTAGCCTTTCGCTAGCCGCCACAATAGGCGACCTGTTTTGGAGAGTGAGAGGGGCAGAGGGAGAGAAAGAGAGAGAGAGAGAGGGATGAGAGGGAGGGAGGCATAAAAAGGAAAAAAAGGCTGCTTTTTAACCTGTGCTTCTGAAAAGCAGAAGGATAAAGGGGCCGTGACTAAAGCCAGAGTCCTGTTCTCCTCTCTTTTCTCCCTACTCGGTGTCTTTGTGAAGGCCACAGTTGTGTCATTGGCCTATTTATACATCTTATTTAGAAAGCTTTAGAGAGAGAGAGAGAGGAGAGAGAGGGAGAGAGAAAGAGAGAGAGAGAGGCTTGTGAAGCTCATAGGAGCAGACGTGTTTATCATGAAGACATACAGGCACATAAAGTTAGAACTTTATTTCTTTATTCCGATGAACTGAATGGATTGAAAACATCGACTATCAGTGACCTATTGTGCGTCGTCTTGTTGTTGTAGAATAGTTTCACAGACGACCACATCAGTGGAAGATGTATTCAGATCCTTTAATTCAGTATTGCCATACTATAAAACAATCCATTACAAGTACTCATGATGCACAATGTTGATCGGTGGAGCCAATTTGACTTTACATTTGTATGCTACTGAGTAGTTTAATTTATAACGATGGATTGTAATTTACAAGATGAGCATTTGTTATGAATGAAGACTTCAAAATTTGCAAAGTAACTATAGAAACAAAATGTAGCGGAGTAGAAAATAGTGGCACTTTGTGAAGCACTTTAAAATACCTTGTTGTTGAAATGTGCTCTACAAATAAACTTGCCTTGCCTTGCAAACAAAGCAGTAAAAGCAGCAGTAGTTTTCAGATGGGTTCTTGTTTGGTGTGTATTGTGAGGGTTGTCATTCCTTGTCCTCCACGGTCTCCACAAAGGTTCTGTGTTAACCTGCAGCAACCTCCTCACCTTAGTACCTCCTTCCTCTTGTTCCACGGCTTCTGTCCTCTGATGAGACGTTTGGCCACCAATCATGAGGAGAAATGGCCGTGTGACCGCGACAATACGCTTAACATCTAAAGAAAATACGTCACGCTACATTCACTATGCCATGCACTACTACACTAAGCCATACACTGCATCATATGCTGCGTACACTATGCTGAATGCTACGTTGAACACTACATCGTACTCTATGCAGTACACTACATCGTACACTACATCGTACTCTATGCAGTACACTACATCGTACTCTATATCGTACACTATATCGTAATCTACGCAGAACACTACATCGTACTCTATGCAGTACACTACATCGTACTCTACATCGTATTCTACATCGTACTCTACGCAGTACACTATGCCGTACTCTACGCAGTACACTACATTGTACACTACATTGTACTCTATGCAGTACACTACATCGTACACTACATCGTACTCTATGCAGTACACAACATCGTACACTATATCGTACACTATATCGTAATCTACGCAGTACACTACATCGTACTCTATGCAGTACACTACATCGTACACTACATCGTACACTATATCGTAATCTACGCAGTACACTACATCATACTCTATGCAGTACACTACATCGTACACTACATCGTACTCTACATCGTACACTACATCGTACTCTACGCAGTTCACTACATCGTACTCTACGCAGTACACTATATCGTACTCTACATCGTACACTACATCGTACTCTACGCAGAACACTACATCGTACACTATATCGTATTCTACGCAGTACACTACATCGTACTCTATGCAGTACACTACATCGTACACTACATCGTACACTATATCGTAATCTACGCAGTACACTACATCATACTCTATGCAGTACACTACATCGTACACTACATCGTACTCTACATCGTACACTACATCGTACTCTATGCAGTACACTACATCGTACTCTACATCGTATTCTACATCGTACTCTACGCAGTACACTATGCCGTACTCTACGCAGTACACTACATTGTACACTACATTGTACTCTTTGCAGTACACTACACCGTACACTACATCGTACACTACATCGTACTCTATGCAGTACACTACATCGTACTCTATGCAGTACACTACATCGTACACTACATCGTACTCCATGCAGTACACTACATCGTACACTACATCGTACTCTATGCAGTACACTACATCGTACACTACATTGAACACTATTTAGGATTTAGACAGCCTCTTTCCACCACGAACAAAATACTTGAAACACAGTTCATAGCAACAGCGGCAATGAGGACACCGTGCTGGGCCATGGTGGTCACCCTGGTTACGGGCACAAGTTCATGTCATAATGCTATTTCTTCATTACATATTTAGCCGTGAGCTTGTCTGATACAGTACATTAGTGGTATGCTTGATGCTGAAGGGTTGTTTTCCTCGTATTGTTGACACTGAAACACTAATGCCTCTGACCATCACACAGTGAGAGCTTGAAAGCATCACAGCAGCGCAGCAGCTGTCTGGAGAGGCTGCGAACTTCCAACTGTGCGCTTACCTCCAGTCTCACACCTGTTGACCGGGAGGATTACTAAGCGTCGTCCACGGAATCTTTCAGATGTCTTTTGAAAGTCCCTGTGTGTGTTTCTTCTTCCTGTACAGTGACATTTCTGCGCTTGTATTGGACGAGCTTCATGTGCTCGTGGGCCTAACAACATCTCCTTTGACACTAGCACACTTTAGCACTACGAGGTGCACGGGTTACATGCTCACTAGTGCGGGCTAGGTTCATGTCAGAAAGGAAAAACCAAAGCTGACACTACATCAAGCTGTTTGCTCTCTGCATTCATCAGTTCTGTAGAAAGTAGACCACAGCGCACAAACAAGACGAGCAAACCAAAAACCACAACTTTGTCGCTCAGCAGAACACAGAGGAGAGTGCACTCATAATCAGTCGGGGGAAGGGCTGATCAGGATGCAAATGATAAGTGGTTAATAATCGGTAATAATTTCATCATGAAAATCTTGTCAAATGTGAATATTTCCCTTTTCTTCAGAACCAAGTGTCCTTACTGAAGTTGAAGTTATTTGACAAAGGAGAGCTCAAAACAAAAGCGGATTAATTTGTGTATCAGTGAAAAAGGGCTGCAGTCTACAAATACTAATGTATGTAAAACATCGGCTCTGATCTCCTGACAACAGACTGAAGTCTCTGTGCTTTTATTTAAGAAAATGAGCCGATCTACGTGGTCAGGGCAGAGTCACAGCCAGCCTGTTCATTGTAAGTCCTCCACAGGGTCGCCAAGTCAGCGGTTATCCTGCAGAATTGGGCCACTTTTGACGTGTTGTCCGAGTTATTTTTAGTGCTGGGCAACGATTACAATTTTTTATCGTGATTAATCGCATTGTTATGCGCAAAATCAATAATGAATTCAAAAGTATGGGTATTGCGCACTTTTATTTTAAAAGTACTGCTATATGAACAAAAGTGCAATAACATTTGGTTTGCAAACACTTTAAACAAATAAGGTGCTTTTTAACAGCAGTATTCTCTTTACACAGTAGCAGTTAAAATACAGTTAGGATTCTGATAATAGATATTCAGCCGGTGTTCACAACTTTATTTTCATGTGTGTAAGAGATGCAATTTGAAATATACACCTTGAAAACTGCAAACCTCATCATTTCATTTTTTTTTTTTTTTGTTAAATTCTCAGTAGCGATAACTAAATGATATGCTCATTATACATATTCCAAACAAAAACACTTTAAAAACTCTCAAAAAATAATTTAAATGAGTAATTTCTTTTTTGCTTTTTTTGGTATTTTGGTCAGACACATATGCAACGCTGATTACCGTAATATGTGTGGTATTTGTTATAAATGTACGTTGGTACATAGAGGGTGATAAGAAGCTGTACATGGAGGGACTTAGGACCCAGGGGCAGGTTCTTGTGTTAAAAATGTCCGCTTAATAATAAAAATAAAACTGCGTTAACGTGATAATAACGCGTTAACTTGCCCAGCACTAGTTATTTTATATACGTTTTTTTAATAATATCTACAACAACAAAAAATCCTTAGTTTAAATGAAATAGTTTATTTATACCCATATCGTGGCAAACTGACACCAGATCAGCACACTAGACCCCCCGGTGGTCTCGAGTCCCGACCGAACGACAAATCCATACGAAGTAACAAAATAGTACGTCCATGTTGGCCGGGCAGGAAGGAGGAAGAGGGAGAAGGGAAAGCAAATATACAAAGCAACAAGTTAGTTTGACACGGTCACATGCTTTGTTTATGACGGTGTGCTGTATCTAATCACACAGGGCCGTTCTAGGACCTGGTTGCAGAGCTGTGAAGGGAAAACCTCTCGTCCAGACGACACATTGGTCGTGTCTCTTTGCAGGTATTACATCACATTTGTCGATGACAGCAATGCTGTTGGACTTTAAAAGCAGTGCCTATGATTTAGCAAGGCCACATTTTCTGGTATTTTCATCTGGTACTGGGCTGGTATTAATTGGCCACTGGGCTGGTATTGTCACACGGACCTGGCAACCCTTGGTCCTCATTAAAACGTCAGGATTCCATTGATGGCCCGTCACGACCGGCAAATACCACCTGATGATCAGCAGAGGGGAGCTAGCTCTTGAGCAACTTGCAACAAGCGTAGGGCACATTACGCTAGTGTCTGTATTTTGTAATTAAAATGTAGCTGGGCAGCCACTCCCCGCTAGCAGACGATCTGCTAACGTTATGTTTACAGTGCTGGTGGGATTGTCATTTATAGAGTGTGCCACTGAAGTAGTGTGTTATTACAAATGTTCCAAATATACAAAAAGTTCTTCTGGCTCTGGGTTACACTTAGTAATAACCATCATTAATACATGGTAAATTAATAGTTGATTCAACTTTTTATGTTACTGTTAACACAATTAAATGATAATCAAGAATGTTTACTAATTATTAATAATGTTGTAATTTGTTATTTTAAAAGTTTAGTGTTGCACACATTTTTATATTGTATTTTATTTTTGTAAACCTTTAAGAGATTGTGAAAGATTGTAAAACATTATTTATGTAGTTAATACTTTCTCAATGGTAAATAATCGGTTTGCAAGCCAACCAGTTGCAACTAATAGCCAACCATTTAATGTTAAATCATTAAGTACGACAAACATCTGTTCCTTCGTATATTTAGTATTCATAGATGTGACAAACGATCTCTTAGAGGTTTACAAATCATTTGGAAATCATTAATTATAGCAATTAATTAATATAGCATATAAAATGTTGTAATTTGTGCAACAATAAACTGTTAAAATAACAGATTAAAGCATTACTAATAATCAGTAAATGTTATTAATTCTCATTTCATTGTTTGTTCACTGTAAAATAACATAACTAAAGTCTAACTAACCAATACTTTACCTCGTATTAATGCATCGACACAAGGCGGTGTGGGTGGATGATAGCGCGCGGCTCATTTTCAAACTTGGATTCACTGCAGCTGTCCTTTTCACCGACACAAATGATCTTTTCGTCAGGAGGAGAGAAACTCTGCGATCACATCTCAAAAGCGCTCCGTGTCCACATCGATTAATTCGCAGCCGGCCAAATAAAATGTGGTGACGGATCGGCGTCGCAGCTTTCTGTTTTAATTCATTCCTCATGGATTCACTTCTTTATGGTATTGATGTGATCTTTATGGGAGAAATAGCAGTGTGTCTAAACTGAGCGTGTGTGTGTGTGTGTGTGTGTGTGTGTGCGCGCGTGCGCGTGCGGGTGCGCATGCGGGTGCGCGTGCGGGCCTCAGTGGGGCAGCCCCTGAACTCCAAGAGGAAAAGGCAGTAAAATGTAGTCTTTGTGATGTCTCTATCACTCAATCGCAGCGCTGGAGTTCCCAACACTGCTCTTTGTGCGATGTACTGACCAGCGACCGCAGAACAACAGCACCTTATCGGGTGCATGTAGGTCTCTGCACGCACGCACACACACACACACACACACACACTCAGGTAGAAAACAAGCCAAAAAAAATGAGGAAACTTAAGTGTGTGTTCTTGATGAGCTTATTCTTTGGACTCGGCACTATATGGTTCAGTACCCTCGACATCAAAAGGCCAAGAGAACAGAGGAGGAGAGGGGAAGGAAGGAGAAGAGGGTCAGGCTTTTGTGTCTCCAGTCCTGAGAGCTCATTCTCTAATGAGGCAACGCAAGGAAGCTTTGTTCCACAACTGTGTGTGTGTGTTTGTGTGGACATCTTACCGGCCTTTCCAATAAAGAAATAATTCAAGTCCCCAAACACACACACATGTACACACTATTCTTTGAGACTACATCTGTCAGTGTGGTCCGAAGAGTATTCCACGTTCTGTCGGAAGGTCTTGAAATTTCACCAAGAAGCTGAACTTTACTAGAAGCCAGTCGGGCAGTGGTAATTAAAAGCAAGGTAAAACTGAAAGCACATACAGTACGCAGTTGTTTGACGAAACGACCAAAGACCCTTTGCACAACAAGTCCGTTTTTTTTTCAACCGACGTTTAAAGTTAAATAGGACCTCACCGTTGTGTCAATCAATGTTTACACAGCGACTCCGAAATCTTCATCGCGCAGTTACGTTTTCGCAACAGGTTGCAATTTTTTGCGCCTTTTTTCAAGCAGCAACCTCCGGTTCTGCTGAGTGAAGCCAATGCTGAAGTTTTTTAAAACTTGCATTCTCTCTAATGGCCATCAGGGGGCGACTCCTCTGGTTGTATAGAAGTCTATGAGAAAATGACTCTACTTCTCTCTTGATTTATTCCCTCAGTAAACATTGTAAACATGAGTTTATGGTCTCAATCTCTAGTTTCAAGTCTTCTTCAATACAGCATGATGTTCATTTAGTAAATGATGGTCCATTTAGAGTCAAATAGACCATAAAGCAGAGTATTCTTTAGGGCGGGCTTACTGTGATTGACAGGTTGCTGCTGCTACGAGAGCCATATCCGGCGTCTCTACGTCACTCCTCTGCATTCCAAATATGGTAACTTCCGTTCATCGGTGACAAAAAAACAACATGGCGACGGCTGTAATCCGCTCAGAGCCACCATCCGTGCAAACATCATTACTCAAAATGACGTCTCACACTCACGGAGCACTTTACGACAAAATAAGTAAAGAACACTGCTGAAGTTAAAGATCGAGGGATGATCGAGAAACAAAGGATGTGCAAATGATCAGACAGTAGTGATTATTATTAACGTTAGTTTTGTCTCGTATTACGAATTTAGCAACTGATGTTAATCATTTTATAGGATGACGGATTAATAAAAATTTGCGATTGCTAAGGTAGACAAAATGTCAGGCTTGCAGCCACTTTTGTTTTTTAACATGTTAGACACCTCATTACAGTATTTGTGGTCTACGACTGGGAGAAGTGACCACATAAGTGATTTTCATTTTGAATCATTCCTTTCAGTCAGTCGACATATGGACAACAGCATTCGCACTTCTTCTATTTCTGGTGAAAGACACTTATTGCCCTGAGCACAACGGGTCAGAAGAAAAATGCTTTTCCCCATCTCGTCTGTGTAGACTGGATGTGATTGAGCGCTCCCGATCACACTGGATCCATCATTTTAACTTACACCGCTTTCTTTCTGCGACTCGTGTTCTCAACTGCACACAACTCACAACACAATAATAGTCGATGCTAACTAAAGGCCCAAATGCAGACACTAGACAGCAGATGCACATACTATATATGTTTATATATATATACTATATTGAGTGTTCTCACGTATGCAGTCGGCGCGTATGGTTCCCGTTTACAGCCCCCTCAATCTGCTGACATTAGCTGGTGATGACCGCTGAGTAATGCCGACCCTTGCTGCTATGCAGACGCGGATATTATAATCGGACATTAGCAGCTTTTACCCTTATAGCCCGTTATACTACCACTAATTAGAACCTTTTAAAATGTATTTTAAAAAAAATCTATACCAGGACATTATGTATTTGGCTGTGTGCGTGCGTGAGTGTGCATCTCTGTGTCTGTCCATAGCTAATCTGGCACACTGCTGAACCCATGAGCCTAATATCTTTTTGTTCTCATCTATGGATGTATGCTCAAGGACGTCTCGTGGTTGCAGTGATTCACACTTTTTTGCAAAAAACATTTTGTTGACAACATATTTATTGACTGTTTTATGCCGCCATTGACCGCTGCCTCCTCGCTCCTCTTAACCGGCCAATAGGGGCTGCAAAGTGATCAACAGCTGCTTCAGCTTTAACTGTCGTTCCCGCTACGGATTACATGAACGTGGAGTATTTCTTTTATCCTGGGATCTCCATCCTCTCGGATATTTTCTGCCATGCCTTCGAGTCCAAGTCCTGGTAGGATTGCAAAGTACAGCTGAATATAACTTCTGTCTCCGTCTCGTGGTGCATTTGAGGTCAAAGTTGAAATCAGAGCAGTCTGCCTCGCTTAGGTTTGCGTAGCCGCTCTCTATTGGCTAATATCACGCGTTTACGTGTGCTAGCCCTGTAATGCCGTGTACAACTGCAAAGCAACCACCTACAAGTCACCTTCAATGGAAGCCGGTGACATGAAGCTACAAACTGACGCCCGACACTTGACGGTTGTGACACGCTACTGCTCTCAGTGCTCCAATGACTCGGTGAAGCGTCGACCAATCAAATGTTTTGTTTTCACCTTTTCCGGTCGCCTTCTCTCTCCTTAAAATTCTCGTTCCGTTCTGTCTAAGAAATGGAAGAAAAATGTATTCTTGCTGTTTGCCAGTTCCCAGTGCAGTTTAACGGCATAACTACGTCAGCGAGTGACAATGTAGCGGGACACGTTTGGCAGCCTTGTGTGAACACAGCATATTTGCATCCAGCTCAAGTAACCTGCTGCGGTTCTTTCTCCATCACCGGCTACACACGCATCAACGCACATGTATAGTGTCGAAAAATACGGCGCACTGCAGATAGAGCTCCAAAAGTGTAGTCGGGCTTCACAAAGAACAGTCGTAACACAGCAGAATGTAATCACTGGACCAGAATGAGTTCATACAAGAGATGAAGTAGTCACGTGACGGAACATTTCCTGCAGCTTAACATGAGAATGGAGCTTTTTTCCCCCCATAGTAATATCGTCACAGTAGCAGCTAGTGCAACTGGGCCCAACTCAAGTTTAAAAAAAACAGCTAACATGTGCGTGGCAAGAAAGTTCGTATTTTTCTTCTTTTTTCACACGAATTAGTTTATGGCGGCCTAACTAAGCTTCCAGCTGGTTTTGGTTTATTTTCGGGACCCAAAAAGAGATTTAATAAGCAGCAGAAAAAGCATTAATAAAGGCTTTTTAGTGCATTAGTGATTTAATAATCAGGGTATTGTGCCTACAACTCGGTTTAAAACAGGCTCCTCTCTTCTTAGTTATAAAATGATATCAAACAGCGGTCACAATGGATGTCTGATTCTATCGCACTCCGTTGTCTACATGTTGCTTTTATTTCCTGGCCCTTAACACACTCCACGGCTTTGTCACGATTCGTGACCTCGCTCGGGCCAGTTTCAGTCACATGTCCAGGAAATCATAACAAGGGATAAAGCCGACTTTGTTCGAAAGCGTCCGCCGGGGGCCCGATGAATGCCCTTATCACACCGCCATCGCACCTGTTAGTGGGCTGGTGTCCGATCGGTATCGCACGCGTCGGGGCTGCGGCGGCGGTTTACCTGAAACAGCATGCTAATTATGCAAATGCTCGGTGGGATTTGAAGAGGCTCTTTGTACTTCACCCTCCTTGAGGGGGAGAGACGGGGGTTGGGAGGGGAGGGCGGGTTAGCCGGGTCAGAGGTAACCGGGGGAGTAGTAAAAAGACAGGCGTTACCGGTGAGGGAGAGCCAGTCGCCATGACTCGTGTCAGCAGGTCTGTTCCAGCGACGGAGCGCCGCTGGAAGTCCTCGCATCCGCTCCTCCCCACCAGGTCAGTACAGACAACTGCAGGCTACATGGACAATCCGCTCTCTTAAATCTAGTTTTTAGACATTAGAAGACTTTGTTACAAATACATTTTACTTTCTTTTTTTTTTTCGAATCTGTTTTCAAATTTTTTCGAGTTTTATGAAAACTTATAAACATCCCTCACTGATCGTCAGCCAAAGGAGACGATGCAGGTTAAGAGTCACAGAGCAGATACAAAAAAGGAAAGAAAAAAGAAGATTTGCCGCGTGATGTGGTGTGTTTCAGAGATGTTTCAGTTTTCTGGAAGCTCTCAGGGCGTGATCAGCCCGAGCCGGGCCTCCGCGGGTTTAGACAGGAGCCCTCGCTGGCACGGCAAGCTGGCTCGGCTTTATCGCCTCTAAGCAAATGCTGCTAAACATTTCCCCAAACATTTGTTTGTACATCAGCTCGCGCTTGTCTCGACACGACTGTACAGCGTGGTTGGAAACCAAACCGCTGCATTGCCCTGTCACGAAAAGACGCCAACAGCGTGAGAAAAACACGCAGCGCAAAAAACGTTTCTCACGCAAAGTGCGACGGCCCTGGCTGTAGAAATGTGCTAAGAACAGTGTGTGAGATATTTCACTTTGTGTGTGTGTGTGTGTGTGTGTCGTTTGATCGACCGCCAGGCATGTTGTGGTTTTCTGCCTTTTGATACGTTCCTGCAGGAAACCTTCTGCCATTCCAGCTGTCACTCAGGGTTGACAATGGGAATGTCTTTATTTGTTTATCACAGAGTAAAACCTCTTTAGATGTCTGACACTTTATCCTGCTGCTCTCAAATGGCTCCTGGCTCTCTCTCTCTCTCTCTCTCTCTCTCTCTCTCTCTCTCTCTCGCTCTCTCCTATTGTGCTCTCTCTGCTATTCTGCCTTGGGCACTAGTTGCATAGTGGAAAGGACAACTAAACCCAACAAGCTGCTTGTGTTGGGGGGGAGGGGGGTGGCAAAGAAAACACTGAGAGAAAGAAGAAGGAAACAAAAGAAGAAAAAGAAAAGAAAGGGAGAAGAACAAAAGGGATTTGCGTTGCCAATCCCCCGGAGGGGGGAATGTTAGCTTTATTTATTTTTGACGTGTTACAACTTGTTGGTAACTGACGGTTTTGTGCGAAGTGATTCTTGTGTCGTGGGAAGTGTACGGTTTCACAGAGTCGTGCTCCCTCTCTGCGGCCGCGTGTTGTAGTTCAGCGTCTGGTTTTGCGCCAAAATTCCGTGACAGTTATAAGGAGACAAACAAGTTGCAAGTTTGTCTCCATTGCAGTTTCACTTGGTCGAACAGACAGGTGTAAATAGAGATGAGGCGGTGAGATTGCACTGTGGCCCCTGGGGGTCGGGGGGCCGTAGAGAGAACAGGTCCTCCAACAATGTGTGAACCGGTCCTCTGCAATTGAGTCAGATTGGAACCTTAGAAATATTCCTGTGTTCACAAAAGAACTTAGTTGAACCTAAACTGGTGTCATTAGCTGTATAACTACTCGAAAAGTCAAACCCATCTCCATCAGGGTTTTCTTTTCTTTCTTTATGTAAAGTCAGTAGCCAACAAAATGAGATGCTTATTCCACTTAAACTTAACTTGAATAGTTTCTTCTTTCCTTTGGTATTTTCATCATGGAATGGTGATTCATGGGTAATATGTATGTTGGTGTCGTCCAATATCTATTCGATAATGTGAAGAAACGTGGTATGGGAACGTGATTTTTAGGAGACAAAGTTGAACACAAAGAATAATTCTTGAAACAAATTGTTCAGTTCAGGTTTAAAGTTGCAGTAAATACTATTTTTGGACACTTAAGGGCAACGGAAGAAGCCTTAAACACTATTATCAAGCAAACGTTGTCTAGTTGTACACATCTAACAGGCATACACCGAGGTGTTTTTCAATTACCACTAAGTGAACGTAGGACTGTGGTCCTTTTAGCTGCTTCGGTCTACAGTACGTCTCGCTAGCTCTCTTCACTAGCTAGTCGCTGACTTTGACAGTAGAAGTGAGGTTGATAAGAGCAGAGTTTGTGGCCCTGAGAACCAAAACAACAGGCTAAAGGAGGCTAAAGATGCTCCTGGACCTTAGGAAGAACTGGATGGTCGAGCGATGATTCTCTGTGGGTTCGTCACATTACAGATGTTCATGTCATTCTGATATAAAAAGTGCTGTTCAGCAACTAACTTGACTGTTGGCCAAAATAAGCCAGCGATCCAGTGAAAATAATTGTCACTATAGCGTTAATTCACCTTGCAATTGTTGTTTTTATACTTTTCTTATTATAGTTATATAAACCTCTTTTTTGTCTCCATTTAACTGAATTTCCCGGTTTTTATTTTGACTTTATCCTATTCGTTTCCAGTGCACTTTCACTTGTTGCTTTGGAATTCCTTAGCAACAGGCGTCAATGACCACACCCCTTTCTGTAAAACAAACCACGCCTCAAACAAACTTATTTGCATTGGAAGCTAAAAAATTAATAATCATCTCACACGCTCTTGCGGTTTATTTCCAGTTTGAACACAAATAAACGCGGTTTATTTCCAGTTTGAAATATTTTTAACGTGACAGAAAATTACAACAGAAGTCTAATCTTTTTATTTTTTGGTCCCTTTTTTGTTCCACTCTCTTGAGCTCAACAGCTGCTCTGAGGTCTGTTTTATTGTGATCTCTCAGCAGCGTGTGGTGAGCGCCTGTAAAAGCCGAACGACACCGTAGG